>NC_064282.1:64421259-64508764 GCF_019186545.1 Solanum stenotomum | reverse complement strand
TGTACTGAATATGTAAGGCATAATACAATTATATGTAAAATGAGAGCTCAAGTGAAACTAAATACCAATAAATAAGGATTAGAGACCACCGTTGCTTATACTTGTGGAATCATGTATGTTACATTCTTTTCTTTACTTTTCTGTGCATTATAATATTTATAAGACATATGATACAAAACTCATTTTCACCATGCTCATAGCTCATATTGCTACACGCGTATTCACCAATATCATCTCCACAATATTCTAAAGTTACGAATGACATTCTTCCTTGTAATCACCTTGGGTACCTACAAAACTTAGCAAACAAGGTTAGTGGCAAAATTCCTCACACCTCTCTTATTTGATCTCACACTCACCTTCCTAAACTGTCTTCCCAAAGTTGATAGAGAACTACCTTTGCCCAATCAAATCACAAGATCACTAATCCTTTGTGGTGGAGTGGATTCTTGTGACTCTTGAAAGAAGGACGACCCAAAAAAAATTAATGGACTTAAATCAAGAAGGTTATCAACGAATTAAGATGAGAAAAATAGAATAAAGAAGCACCAAAAGATTCGGACTCAAAACAAACCAAGTAACAAAAGTAGAAGAATTACTTCTTGTTACTTAATATGAAGGATCAAAGAAATGATTTGATGATTAAAACTAGTTAACAAGTAATCAAAGATGTTAATTAATTGTTAAATAGTTGAAATTTAGAAGAAAAATGAGTTTAGGAGAAGAAGAAGTGAATTTGTACACTTAGAAAAAAATTATGCCTCAAAGAAGTCCATCACTTGTAAGACTTTGATTGAATGATTTGATGATTAAAACTAGTTAACAAGTAATTAAAGATGTTAATTAATTGTTAAATAGTTGAGGAATTGAAGGGAAAAATTGTAGAAAAAAGAATCACGAAGTTTGGACACTTAGAAAAGTTTCTAGGTTCAAAAAACTTTCATACTTAGAATATTTTTGGGGTCTTAAGCAAAAAACCTGCATATTTTCCTCTCTGAATCTGAGCCACACGCGCCACGTGGCACGTCTTGGATGGCCTAGCTGTGAGCTGCTGTTGTGGCACTGAGCTGGCGCTGAAGTGGCTGCTGTGTTGGCAGTTGATTGCTAACGTGGCAGTCCACGTGGATTTTTACTTCTTTTTTTTTTTTTTTTGAATTTCCTTTTTTTTTGTTTTCTTCAAAATTCCACTAATGGACCCCAAAAAAACACCTTTGACCAACTTTGACTTGAAAAGTTGAATCAAATGTACTTTCTCCTTTGTTCTTCTTCAAGAACAAGAGCTTGAAAAGTTGTTCTAAAGCCCAATACACTCAAATCAACTCGAAATTGGCTCAAAATTTAGGATTTTCTTCCCTTCAACGAAGAGAACAAAGCCCACTAATTATTAATCTCCAATTTCGCCTCAATCAAAAGACCCACTTTCAAAATTTGAAAAGTTTGAAAAGCTTGAAACCATTCAATGGTAACATCACTTCTACAACTCCAAATTGAACAAAAATGAAACCTAGACTCAAAAAAAACACTAGGGAACAAGGATCAAGTGTCAAAAACAACAAATCAGAATAAAAAAAAATTCAGATTTTTTTTTTGACGATTTTTTTGGACTCTTTTTTTTTTCTTTTTTAAACCAAGACTAAATTTGTAAGAACAAATCTAAACCTAGGCTCTAATACCAAATGATAAGGGTTCCAATTAGGGTTGAAACCAATTGAAATCAAATGGGGAATGAAACAATACAAAAGTAAGATAGATGAGAAATAAGAGATGAGAAGAGCAGAAAGAAAGGCAATTGAATAAACAATCAACCAAGGAAGAGGAGAAACTTGAATTCGAAAAGAAACAACTCAAATTGAAAACCACAAATGAGCAATCTCAAGTGAAATCAAGGTTAAAGAAGTCCTAAATCAACAATGAGAATCCACCCATCACTAATCTAGATTAAGCTACACTAAGTCAGGCTATCCTAAAGGGATTCCACCCTTAAACTACACTCTTCAAAGAGTTTTTTCATTTCACATTCAAAACCAATATAGTCTAACTCTTCCAAAATAAAAGAGACTACTATTTATACTAATAAAATAAAGAAGACACTTATTTGACAATTTTACCCTTAATGAGGTAAGGGCCTTGTTTGGTTGACTTCTTTTGTGAATTCTTGAAAATAAAGTAAAGGAGACACTTCTTTGACAATTTTACCCTTAATGAGGTAAGGGCCTTGTTTGGTTGTCTTCTCTTGTGAATTCTTGAAATTATGAGATGACCATTTGCATAAATGGCCTCTTTCTTCTTTCTCTTCACTTAGATGGACCTTCCACACATTGTACTTCTTGATTTTGTGTCCATCAAGCTCCTCTAATGCTTTTACGCGATCCATGCTATCCATGTTGTTATCAGGGACCCATCTTTGTGGACCTCGAGGGATGTTTAACTCCTTCCCCTCGAGGTAATTTGAACCCTTTCTCGATCTCTGATTCATTGACTAAAGTTAGATTAGTTATTTTGATAGGTGCCCTAAAGAGCCTTAATTCGTTAGGTGGCGACTCTTCAATCCAACAAAACCCAAAAAGAGTTGTTAGGTCATGCACCAAAATCCGTTTTGAGAAAAACACGGTGCGACAGAATGTCGACTCTACTGGAAATTTTAGGTTCTAACCATTACGTGTTTCATATTTTTTATGTGGGGTTTAGTTATTTTGTTATTTTATGTGTTTATTTCCTTATTTGTTTTGTTATTTCCATGTCTAGATTATTATTTACTTTTCTTACTTATCTGTTATCTGTTTCCTTTTATAATTTGTATTATTCCATATTTAATTTTTTACCCTTCTCCTTATTTGTTTATTGCCTTGTTTAATCCCTTTCCACTTTCCCTTATTTGTCATTTCCATGTTTAATCCTTGTCCCCTTTTCTTATTTGCTTATTTCTTGTATGTGTTTGTATGTTTATTTTCTTATATATTTGTATTCATTTATCTATTTATTGTTTTTCATAAACTGTCTATGTGTTTATTGCTTTCTATTTACATACTAATTGTTACCGATTTGATAAACTGTCATTCCACTCATACTTCCCCCAATTGGGACTCTCATTTTTTATATATATTTTTCTAGTGATGGTGTGTGACTTTGCACATCTCACAAAATACTCCAATTCCCTTCAAACACCCTATATTAGAGAGATGGCTGAGGCATGGCAGATGCGGATAGTTTTATTACCGTGGAACCATGTGCCTTCTCGCATAGAACCTCTTCAAGTTCGTGTCTACCTAACTCTTATAAATCTTAATTAGGTCATACATGCTGCATAAACCTTAGTCTGTTTGACCATTGGCGTCTAAAGGTCCCCAACACCCTTTAGATAGATTGCATATTATGTGTCAATTTGGTCATAATAACTAATCAAGACTAATTTATGCCAAAATGGTGTTTAGAATTTGTTTGTTGTTTGTTTGCAGTCATGGCCACTCCCAACTTGCCAAACACACAAATGGTTCTAAAACCGAATGATCTTCTGAAAAGATGGTGGGTGAGTATCAAGAAAGACCATGAGTTAGAAATACGGAAACTACTGGGTGGATTGACCTTTCTCTTATTTGTTGCTCCTAATCGCTACATGATTATTCCCTTGCTGAAATTCTGGGATCCCACAAGATTGGCCTTCAAATTTAGGGACTTTGAGCTAACTCCAACACTCGAGGAAATTAGTGGGTTTGTTAACCTTCCCTATCAAGGGCGTCAAATGATCGGGCGCACACAAGCAATCACCGAAGAAGTTCTTGATAAATCTAGGGCTGAAGCGTAATCTGGAGTTAGATTGTTTAGATTCTTGATGGATTTTTTAACACCCCATATTCTACGTGTATTAGTTTTATTTATATGATGCTTATAAAATGCCTTGTGGTATAGTTATGGACTCGGTTTCCTATGCGACTAGTGACAATAAAATAGGTTTAAAGTGAACTGTATGTGGATTTTGATGCGACCCGATTACGTTGACGTTGATGGAAGTATTTAAACTTGAGATCATAAGGTGGTATTTGAGTCTAAAGTTTAAAGTGACATAGTGTATATAAGTTTTAAGTTAAGTTAAAGGTATTAAGGTCTAGAAATGGAATAAAATATTTAGGTGCTTGCTTGACTTAACTAAGGTAGTAGGTGACAAGTAGATGCATCACCTACTTTGATTTATTGAGCAGCTAAAGGACCAAGTAGGTGCATCACCTACTTTGACTTATTGACCATCTAAAGGACCAAGTAGGTGCATCAACTACAAAGACTCTTTTGACCATGTTATTGGGCAAAGTACACTACACCTACTTGCATTAATCTGGCCAAAGTTGAATAGAAGAATAAGGGTTAAATGGACAGCCAAGGCCCAATCTTTCCAAGCCCAGAAGAAATAATTTGAATGGAAAAGTAGGTGCATCACCTACTTAAATGTGTGGCTAAATTAAAGACACATATTGGCTGCAAATGAAGTACAAGAAAGGTGGCAAAAGAGAACCTATTAAGGCCAAAAATGTGATACAAATATCTCATTTTCCTCTTATCCAAATTTTAAGCTCTCAAGTTCATATATTTCTCTCTCTCAAGATGAAACAGCCACCCAATATTCCCACTAGGGTTCCAACTATTTTTCATCTTGTTTCTTCCTAAGCAGCCACAAGATCACCTTTTCTCCTCTATTGTTTCAAGTATATTGGACAGTTCTTCAAGGGGAGTGAACTAGAGATAGCTATATGCGTTGGAAGCCACTCTCTTCCAAAGATTAAGAGAAGGTTACAAAAACAGTAATTCAAGGAGAATAACAAATTTAGATAGCCAAGGTAAGGGCGCTAACACAACCTCTAATTATTAGTTTATTTGAGAATTCTAGACTTACTTCTTTATTGCCACTCGTGGGATGGTGATTGAAAACCATAAATTCAAGTCTTTTGATTAGTTTTGAGTGTTGAGGACTACTATTGTATTTATTTGTTTATGGTTGGTCATGGATGTACTTAGAGAATGATTGCAGAAAGTTGTAGAGGGTAAATTTATAACTTATGGTGATGAACCATTTAATTAAAGTTTTGGTAAGCTCACTACCCATTCCATGGGAAGGTTGTTTCGTGTAAACAACTATGACGGACAAAATTTGTGAAAGAAAACAATCAATTAGAAGGTTAATGGGTTGGCTGCCTGGCTACTGTTTTGATGAGTTGAAATATCCCGAGTTGGTTGGTAAGCTGCTAATATTAGCCTTAATGATTGGTTGTTGTAGACGAAGACTATGATGTTAAAGGACATACTGATACTTCATAAGCTATACGACTTGGGGATTGAGGTATGTAAGGCTATTCGATTTCCTATTTCTTTAGCATGAATCCAACACTTGTATTACAAAGTAATCTTTCTAAGTGCCCTTGATAGTGACTGATCCATAGTTGCAGTTCCTACTCCCTAGAGCATCAAAGTGAGTACTCTAATATGAGTTTATTACTGAATGTACATGCTTACTCTGCCAAGTATTAGCAGGCAGGGTTTAAACTTGTTTCATCGTCAAAGTACCCTTGGCACGTATTCCCCTAGATTACACATGGTAGATATGTTTATATGTTGGATATATGATCGCCCATATCTTGCTAACCTGCTTCAATTGTCTATTCCATTATATATGTCATCTTTTCACATGTTCATATGTTCCGTTTATTGGTTATTACTCCCATTGTGTTAGACTATAATGTTACCTCACAAGATCTCTACTTGCTCTGTTGTACATTTTATATGTACTTACTTGGAATTTGTATCCGTCCTGAAGTTGAATCTGCCCACATTCTCCCTTGGCTCCATGTTCATGTATACCTTGTATTTGATATTAGTTAGTGAGTATTTGGCTATCATATAGAGTGCAAATCTCTTGGCTGAATGTTAAATGTCTTCACTCTATATGGGCTTCAATTTGAGATGTCAAAATGCTTACTGAGTCGTATAAGCTCCTAAGTATTACACGTTCATATCACATTTGCTTCCCATGTCATTGTTATTATTGTAATTCCATATTCATATGTCTTCTACTACTGGTCCATAGTTCCAAATCTCAACAATGATTATGACCACCAAAACAACAATCTCAAAAGAGTTATGATCATCAAAAGAACAATCTCAAAAAAAGTTATGATCATCGAAAGAACAATCTCAAAAGATTTATTAACATCAAAACAATAATCACAAAGATTAAAGAATCTAAGTGAAGCAATCTGTATAATTATGGGTGGCTCCCGGGGAAAAATGCCTAGCATGGGTCGATCCCAATTGGTATAGAAGGGTGGCAGCTCCAGGGCGAAAGCCTAGCATGGGCCGATCCTAATTGGTATAGAAGGGTGGCAGCTCAGGGGCGAAAACCTAGCCTGGGCCGATCCTAATTTGTGGAATTATGAGGATAGCATCCCAGGGGTTAAAATGCCTAGCATGGGTCATCCTCTTCTACCACTAATCAGTTGGTCATTTGTATCACATGCCTTACAAAGATTACAAAGTACAAAAAAGTAAAGAAAATAATGTAACATTCTGGATTCCACAAGTATAAGCAAAGGTTGTCTCAAATCCTTATCTATTTGTATTTGGTTTCATTTGAGCTCTCATTTTACATATGGTTGTATTATGTCTTACATATTCAGTACATTATTTCGTACTGACAACCTTTATTGGAGACACTGTATTTCATGTTGTAGGTACATGTACTCAACTAGTAGATCTCCCCAATTAAAGCACATGATACTCAGCGGTTGTTAGTGAGCTCAAGGTTGATTCGGGGCATTTGCTGAGTCTTTACTATGCGTATTTTTATAGTGGTACAGTAATGGATTCTAATAGAGGCTTTGTAGACATTGTAAAGCTATCATCTTTATTCATAGTTTCACTTGTCACATGTATCGATTCAACTAGTCAGCATGTGTTGTATACGAAGCTTCTCATCAGTAAATCTATCTGCATAGTAGTTTACTTTCTCATCATAGGTCACTTGTAAAACATGTGTTCATATGGTACTTGTTCGCCTCACAAGTACCATATGAACACATGCTTTACAAGTGACTTCTGATGAGAAAATAAACTATTATGCAAATAGATTTACTGATGAGAAGCTTCGCATACAACACATGTTGACTAGCTGAACCGATACATGTGACAAGTGAAACTATGAATAAAGATGATAGCTTTACAATGTCTACAAAGCCTCTATTAGAATCCATTACTGTACCACTATAAAAATACGCATAGTAAAGACTCAGCAAATGCCCCGAATCAACCTTGAGCTCACTAACAACCGCTGAGTATCATGTGCTTTAATTGGGGAGATCTACTAGTTGAGTACATGTACCTACAACATGAAATACAGTGTCTCCAATAAAGGTTGTCAGTACGAAATAATGTACTGAATATGTAAGACATAATACAACCATATGTAAAATGAGAGCTCAAATGAAACCAAATACAAATAGATAAGGATTTGCGACAACCTTTGCTTATACTTGTGGAATCCAGAATGTTACATTATTTTCTTTACTTTTTTGTACTTTGTAATCTTTGTAGGGCATGTGATACAAATGACCAACTGATTAGTGGTAGAAGAGGATGACCCATGCTAGGCATTTTAACCCCTAGGATTGTTCCACTCTAATTGAAAATTATAATAATTGTTCCACACCTAAAACTACAACTCTAACTAGTATTTATAGTTTTCACAGATTTGTGCTGCAGCGGATCATTTGGCGTCGTTAGTCGGAATCGCTGATCAACTAGGCGATTCGCCCTTTGGTGTTGTTCATCGCCATCTTGCACCAGCCCTCAACATCGGCGTGCTATGGGTCATTGAGTGACATGGTACTGCTTCGTGGAACTTCTCGGCGATACGCCGACCGCTCTTTTTTTTCGCCGACTTGATCCTTTCCTTCAAGGCTCAGCACACTGGAACAAAAGGCAAAATAAGACCCTTCGGCGACTCACCAAGTGGACTCGGCCATCCTCAGCCCTTCATTTCGTTGTTCTTTTTCGCCTTTCCGTTCCTTTTTGCGATGTAGTGTCGATGCTTTCCTTAAAACTTCAAATACCTGAAGCTTAAGGGTTTTCATCATATATTGAGATAAAATAAGCATTTAAGGACACAATTTCTATTAAAATATATCCCTAAATGAGTCCAATTTGTGGACTCATCAATACCCCAACTTAAACTTTTGCTTCTCCTCAAGCAAACTCAAGTTCATCCATTCAAAAAGGGTGTCTCGAACAGTGCTACACAAGACTCAATCATGAATGCACACAACAACACTCAATTTATTTATGTAAATATCGAATGTGCAGTCAAAGATTCAAGTTGTGACTCACCATTATTAACAAATCTCATGCTCACAAAACTTGCTTCAAATGCAAGTTCAATCTCAACTATAGTGTTCAAATGCCCTCACACAAAGAATGATTCCATATTCACACAATGGTTTCAGAGTTTAAAGCTTTGGAATCAGATGCAATGCTCACACTCAGAAAGAAGAACATAACGCATAATTTCACCCATAGGTTTGCCCGTAATTTCCAATCAACATTTGTTTAAGCTCACTCAAGATCAAAAAGGTCTTTTCAAGGCTTGTAATGGGGCTGAGTGCAAAGGTGTGGTCATTCAGGCTTAGTGACTTTCATCCTCATGAGATGTGTTGCTCACAACATTTCCTTTCCTTTCTCCTTCATCATTTTCATTACTGCTTATAAGTCATCCTATTATTCACTTTCCATGGATTGTTTGGGAAACCTTATCTTTTGTACTTTATTCCACCACAATTTTCTTTTTCTTTTTCTTTCTCTTCTCTCTTTTTTTATATGGAGGGGTTCCATTTTTTTCAACACCATGGGTTAAAGGAGACTTTCCTTGCACTTCTTGACTTTCCCTTTTTCTTTTTCACCACACCCCCAATTTAGGCTTTTGGACTAAGTTGGCTATTCAATTAACAACAATTCAAGAGGATTATAGGTAATGGATTAAGAAAGGCCTAGTTTTCATCAAGTTTCTTCCAAAGAAGGGTAAGGCTCAAAGGGTGTTCAAGAGAAAATTACACGCTCAAAGGTAGGTCACAAAAGAGGTGTATGTCAAATTGGTTCACACTCTTAGAAGTTGCCTAAGATCATATCAACANCTTTCTCTTCTCTCTTTTTTTTATATGGAGGGGTTCCATTTTTTCAACACCATGGGTTAAAGGAGACTTTCCTTGCACTTCTTGACTTTCTCTTTTTCTTTTTCACCACACCCCCAACTTAGGCTTTTGGACTAAGTTGGCTATTCAATTAACCACAATTCAAGAGGATTATAGGTGATGGATTAAGAAAGGCCTAGTTTTCATCAAGTTTCTTCCAAAGAAGGGTAAGGCTCAAAGGGTGTTCAAGAGAAAATTACACGCTCAAAGGTAGGTCACAAAAGAGGTGTATGTCAAATTGGTTCACACTCTTAGAAGTTGCCTAAGATCATATCAACAGATAGCATCATATAGTTGACCAGACCAACGGGTTAAATTCTAGGATCTATCATGCATAGTTCACAGGTAAGCTCATCACACTAGGCATTGACACTACAAGTTAAACAAACTCCACACTTTTACTAGTGTGCAATGATCATCAAAAGAGAATCGATTTGATAAATAGTTAATCACAACGAGATGCAAAGAGTTCACATATTGTCTATGCAACTTCATTTGGCCTCATCATAGCCGTACATTCATGTTCGCTCTATTGAGAGCACTATTCAAGTCATCGGTATTGATTGGAACCAAGACTCATTTTTTGCAAATGAGCAGCCACATTCAACACATGAAAGGTGGCAAAAATGTGCGAAAAATTCAAAAATTTTTGAAAGGGTCAAAATTGTTTTGCAATTTAAAATAAAAGGAGTCGTAAGCTCAAACATCCATAGAAGGCAGTGATAATATTAGTTAAAATAGAATAGCCCAAATATATACATAAAAACACGAGTCACAAATAGCACACAAAAGGTGAGCGTCACCTCACCACAAATAAAAGCAATTTGTCCTCAAATGCAAATGATATTATCCAAGATTTAGAATAAAGAAAGACAGAGAGGGAGGTAAAGAGGGGATCCTGTCTAATTGGTCGGTCCATCTGTTTGGGCTTCAGTGCCCGGAGTGACCCCCAGAAGGACCAGCTCCACTAGATCCAGCAGCAGGTGCTAAGGAAGATTGCACATCAACATTTATCATAATTGCTTCTGTCTCGGTCAGGTCTTCATTTGCAGCTCCCTCAATCTCCTCAAGCACCTCTTCATCAGTTTCTACTTCTGACTCAAGATCGGCTATCTGCTTCGCTCTATCCCCATGTCCAGTGGTGGTCTGAGGCAGCTCAGGCACGTCTGGAATCTCCACTGTTCCAAAGACCATGGACACATCGGTGGACTTCAGGTGGTCTACATATTTTCGCAGTTCAACAATGGCATCTTTTAAAGTTGTCACCTCATTTGTGGACCCTTGGTTGTGCCTACACATCGCTATCCTGGCTGCTAGGGCATCAATGGTAGTGCTCAGAGGTGTCACAACATCAGTTAGGGCAATTTGGATCATGCCTGGTACATATGCCTCTAGACTAGTAGCCCGACGATCAGTAGAAAGGGCCAGATGTCCCATTCGGAGTAGGGAAACCTGGGTGAGTGGAAGCCGGAAAACAACAGCAATAGTAGTGGGTCTTGGAGACAGAGCAGCAATAGAAGAACCTGGAGTATTAGCGGGAGTAGCAGTGGCATAGGGTATACCTGAAGGCCCAAGGGCCGGAGTAGGCAGAGGTGCCTCTGCAGGCGAGATTCTATGTTTACTAACTCCAGTGATGCTGCCTTTTTCCTTTCTACTTGATCCCTAAGGTACTCAGATTTGATCCTCCGGTTATCAGTAAAGCCTGTGCGCATCACTTCCACATCGTTCTTGGAATCTCGAGGCACCCGGGCTCGTTTGCATAATTTTTTGATCAAGACTGGGAATGGAAGTGAGTTTTGGCTCTGTCTTGGACGCATGAATATCTCTGAAGCAATGATTGTACCCAAGTGTATCTGAGTCTACTCCATGATGCAACCAGACAAGCTACCTTGGCAAGGCGAAAGATTGGCTCATTTTGGGATGGCATAGTTGTGTTGCTGATAAAACCGAACCAGAACCTTGCAGCTATGTTTAGTGCTTTCTTTTCAATCGGAACTCCTTCCACCGACCACTTTGGAGTCTCATCTGAAATTAGTGGGGCTAACCACTTTTTCATCTTATCCAACTTCTTTGTTCTGATCAAGTACTGGCAGTGATCCCCAATATTCGTGGACATGCCCAAGACTGCGTTGATTTCCTCACTATCACACTTCACCCTGCTCCCTCTGACAACCACATAGTCCACTTCTTTGAAAGTTGCTGCTAGATGATTTTGCTAGGGTATTAGTGCACTGTATCCACTGTAGAACTCTCTTACCCAGTTTGAAATATAAGGGCCACGGGGTTTGGTGAAGATTTGGAACTTGTGGTATCTCGTACACTTTATTATCTCTGGGTTCATGTCTATAACCCCATCTATGGACAGACACTTTTCCTCTAGAATTGTCCTCAACCCCTCAGCCTTTACTCGATTCATTGATTTAGGCGAAAGACCTTATACTGGAGGTGCTAATAACATTGCATGCTCTGGAACAGGAGGTGTAGTAGTGGTAGGCTAGGGAATCCTGGCCCTGGATGGATCATTCAGCTTCTTAGTTCACCGCTCAGTCCTCTGTGCTATTAACAGATTATCCTTATCAGAACCCACTCCTTCGCTTTCAAATTGATTGGGATCATTTCTATAAACGCCATTACTGTCAATGCTTGCATCTGATAACTCAAGGGTCATGTGTTTTCCCTTGCCTTTTCCACTAGTTGTGGAAAGTTTAGCAACCTTGCTTCTGACTGCATCTGCATCTTCGTTGATTGTAATCCCTTTTGTTTTACCTTGGGGTGGGCTGCTTCTTCCTGCAACTTTAGATCTAGCAATTTCTGCAAAGAATTCGGAGGAAGTTAAAACAACTAAATCAAATTCGAAGGGGCACATTTGCAGAAAAACTCACCGAATAAATCGACTAGTCGCCAAGGTGCTTTGGCGAGCAGGATTTTATCCACCGAAGGATACAGTACAAAAAGGTTCAGAGGTGTAGAAAAAAAAGCGACCAAGGAGACTTTAAGTGAGTCGCCAAATGCTTTTGGCGATTAAAGATTTCTAGCTGAAAGTTGCAGAATCCTTATCGCAAGTAACATGAGATCAAAGGCGAGATGGGGTAATTTGGTGAACCGCCAAGTGATTCGGTGACCTCGCCTTAGTACGTCGAATAGTCTAAATTTATCAGAAAGGCACATCACACGACATAAGATAAAATTACCTGCAATGAGAGTATAAATATCACAATTAAATGCAGGGTTTGGAGAACCAACCTTTTAGGCAGATTAATTCAAGACTGTGATGCGAGGTAGCAGGTTAGTACAGATCCAAGCCCTACTGAAGCAGCTAGAATACTTACGAGGTGCGAAAATTCTGAAAATACTAAGTTGATGCAATTTTGTGAAAATTGAGAGTGAGAGAATATGAAAAAGGTTGAAAGTCAAGACCCGCGGCTTTATATAAACCCTCCAGATCTCACCCATTCGGCGACGTTAGTTGAATTTGATCCCCTACTCAGTGATCCACCAAGATTTTATCTACCTCATTGAGTTTTACAGGACCCTCTGTCAAACTAAGGATCCAAATGGCGGTTTTTGTCGGGGTCGCCGATCTAGTCGGCGATTCGCCAATTGAACTTATGCAATTCATCCTGTACTTTTCACAAACTTTTCATGCCCAATCCTACAAAATCAAAACACCTTTATTTCAAAGATAACATAATTAAAGCAGATAAAAGTTTTGGGTTTCCTCTCAAACAGCGCCTTAGTTAACGTCGTGGCACGACGTGGGTTAACACCTAAACTTCACTTTTGGGGTTAGCCAAAACATCATTTGGCAACCCCCCTGCTTCTTGCCTGATGGAGAGAGGCATCACATGACCCGTAATGTTCTCGAGCAGCTGAATGGATCTCGAATGAGAACCAATCATTTGATTCATTAATTTGATGTTCTTCTTCACTTCTTCTAGCACCCTATCATGCTCACTTACCTTGTTAAGAATGATTGATAGCATTCCCTCAACATGTTTACCCTCATTGTCCTTGGGCTTTCTTTGCTCATGAGGGGGAATGTAATTGTCCTTCTGTTTGCATTGGACTTCAATCTCCACTNCCTTAGTTAACGTCGTGGCGCGACGTGGGTTAACACCTAAACTTCACTTTTGGGGTTAGCCAAAACATTATTTGGAAACCCCCCTGCTTCTTGCCTGATGGAGAGAGGCATCACATGACCCATAATGTTCTCGAGTAGCTAAATGGATCTCGAATGAGAACCAATCATTTGATTCATTAATTTGATGTTCTCCTTCACTGCTTCCAGCACCCTATCATGCTCACTTACCTTGTTAAGAATGATTGATAGCATTCCCTCAACATGTTTACCCTCATTGTCCTTGGGCTTTCTTTGCTCATGAGGGGGAATGTAATTGTCCTTCTGTTTGCATTGGACTTCAATCTCCACTATCTTTTTGGTCAACTCATCCATCTGAGTCATCTGTGCGGCCAGCATGAAGTCCTTCTCTACTTCTTGGTTCACTTCAGCCATTTGATCAAGCAGGTGGGCTGCTATTGTATAGGGCTGATTTGTAATACCACCCGGAATGAGTCGGTCAGCCAATGTTTTGTTTCCAGGACCAAGACTTATGTACTGCTTGACATGCCTCATGAATCCATTCACCTTCCAATTTTTTGAAAGTTAGAATACGATCCTTGAACATCATTACTTCTAATTAAGGGAACTCCCTTTGCTCACAAGTACTGCTTGACAGACTCATCTCCTCTGTTTCAATCAAAACAAAACTAAGAATTAAGTTAGTAAATCTACACCTAGGAAGAACAAAAATTTTATTAATCTAAGAATTCTCAAATAACACCACTTCCCGGCAGCTGCGCCATTTTGATGTTTAGCGTAATCAACGACACATCTTACAGTTCGAGTGTCTACGATCATGCAATAGTTTAGTAACCCAACCAAGGGTTGGGGTCGTGTCCCAAAGGAGTGGTTTTAAGAATTAATAGAAAAATAAAACTTAGTTCTAAATAATCGTAGCTAAAGACATTAACGATTAAAAACATTCTAAATTAAAGGGGGACACAAGAGTGTCAAATATCAATTTGGGGGTTTGTCACAAATAAGTAAACTAGAAAGATTAACAAGAAAATCTAACAATGAGAGGGGGATTCTTGGGATGTGACCGGAATACGGATTAATCTAGCTTATTGGGTATATGCTTCTGATAGAAGATTTATAGAACAATAGTGACTAGGCTAAGCTTTATGTGGGAATAAGTTCTCTCTCGAGCAACTTACCCCATTTCAAATGCGTTCCTCTCGAACACCCACTTGCCGCAGAAGACCAACATACGTGTTACCCCACTCACTCTTTCGAGTTAAGTGTTAGGATATGGGACTAGGGCTCACCCTTTCGGGCTGAGCCTCATGTCAACCCACTCCTTAGGCCATCAATCTAGTGGTCTTGGTTTCGTGACTTCTCTCTCGAGCAAGCTGAAAACACATGAGTGAACTTGTGTTTGCAACTAAAAATCCATTAGATTCAACCACAATTACTAGACGAAATCACCATTAAACTACATTTAATCTATCAGCAAGAAAGACCCAACAATTATCTTAACCCTTATTCGCTAAATCACACCCCAAGAATTGGGGTTTTTAGCCACACATCAAGAGATAGAAATTTATACCTAAATCAGCTTGCATTCAAATGGGTATGAATATTTAAGTCTTGTTACAGGCCAAGAATGAACAATCCAAGAGACCCAAGTCCAAATCCTTGAGATGAAACCCTCTTCTTCTTCAAGTCTTCAAAACCCTCTCGAACTCAGAGCAAAAATATTAAAAGCTAATATTCTATATGAAATTTATAATGATTGTTCCACTCTAAGTGAAAATTATAATAATTGTTCCACACCTAAAACTACAAGTCTAACTAGTATTTATTGTTTTCATAGATTTGTGCTGTCGCAGATCATTCAGCGTCGTAAGTCGGAATCACCAATCAATTCGGTGATTCACCTTTTGGTGTAGATCATCGCCGTCTTGCACCAGCCCTCAACATCGTCGTGCTCTGGGTCATTGGGTGACATGGTACTGCTTTGCGAAACTTCTCGGCGATGCGCTGACTGTTCCCTTTTACGGCCTACTTGATCCTTTCCTTCAAGTCTCAGCACACTAGAACAAAAGGTGAAGCAAGACCCTTTGGCGACTCGCCAAGTGGACTCGGCGATCCTCAGGCCTTCATTTCTTCGTTCTTTTCAGCCTTTTCGTTCCTTTTTGCGACGTAGTGTCCATTCTTTCCTTAAAACTTCAAATACCTAAAACTTAAGTGTTTTCATCAGATATTGAGATAAAATAAGCACTTGAGGACACAATTTCTATTAAAATATATCCCTAAATGATTCCAATTTGTGGACTCATCAGTGGCTTGAGAAGTAGTTCTCTTATAATATGAAAGACTAAGGGTTGAATAATGTTAGTTCATAGGTCTAAGCAAAGACCATGCCGTGAACATGATGTATCTCCTATACTCATTAATTATGTCTTATGTTAACTTATGACTACATGATGCTTATGTTGGAGATTATGCTATGATGATGTTATTATCTCTTATGCTTATGTATTATGTTGACTAATCATTATGAGATGCCCTTATGATGTTGTGCTAGCTAACATATTTATTACATTTTGTACTAATGCATACTTTGCTTACATTCTAATCAAATGTAGGGTTCGGAGACTTGAGTTCTATTTGGAGGCTGGATTTCTAAGGAGCAAGGATTGGAAGATTTGGTGAATCCTCATAGCTTCAAGGACACAACAATTATTTCCCTTTATGTCATTTCTTTATGTTTTATACTTTTATATGGGCTGCGTCCCAAGAGCTTTATTCAAGAGTTTTATTAGATGGTTTGAGACAAAAGTGTAGTAAAGACTTCCGCTTGCATTTTATGAAAAGTTTTCGATTGTATGGATAAAAGTTTTTAAATTTTCTGTACTTTTCTGTTATCTTATGTTATGATATTGCTAAGGGCTTGTATGAGACCCCTACGGGGTCAAGTACGCCATGTTACACCTAGGGTGTACCCTTGGGTCGTGATAATTGTTTTCCAATTCCTTAAGGTTGATTTGTCTTCCACTCTGGCCCACACAAGATCAAAAGGGACCCCCTTCTCCTGCTCTTCAAAGGGAAAGCTACAAGGACAAGGGTAAAATGGTTGACAACAACAGCACCAACGAAAGGGTTAAGACTTCTAAAGGAGGACAACTTTCAAATTATCTTGTCCTTAGACTTGAGCGCAAAATCTTGGAATTACAGGAAGAAGTGGCCAGCATGCACGAGTTGGCTAAGTTGTCCATTTCTCTCGGAACCTTTTTTGGGGAAAATATAGACATCCGTCTCACTAACCAAACGACTTTACCAAACAATCCTCCACTCCATACATCCCGACCTAATTCCACTCATCCCAATATTTTCCCACCACCTCATCACCAAAATATCCAAATCCCACTTTATCAATACAAGCAGCAAATTACGACAAGCTTTCCAGAACCAATTCTGAACTATAATGTAAACCCCTCATATACTCCTAGGAATCACAACTGTAACCCTATATATGTGGAAACCGCTCCCCTAACCCATGACTACCGTGAATCAAAGTCCTCTCAGAAGGACATTCTGATAAAAGCCCTGACCAAGAGATTGTACAATTTGGCCAACAGAGTGCAAAATCTAGAAGGAAGAAAAAGGTTGGGAGGACTGAGCTACGAGGATTTGTGCATTCACCCTGACGTAAAACTACCTGAAGGGTACTAGCTTCCAAAGTTTGAAATGTTCAATGGCATCGGAGATCCCAAAGCCCACCTGCGAATGTATTGTGACAAGCTTGTGGGGGTGGGAAGAGATGAGAAGATACGTATGAAGTTGTTTATAAAGAGTCTCACCGGGGAGGCCCAATCATGGTATATTGAATGGGACCCTCGAAAATGGGTTGAGTGGGTAGATATGGCCACAGACTTCATGAACAGGTTTGGATTTAATGTAGAGAATGCGTCTGACTAGTTTTACATCCAAAACCTGAAGAAAAAGCCTAGTGAATCCTTCAAGGACTATGCCATAAGATGGAGATCTGAGGCGGCTAGGGCCAAACCTCTTTTGGAGGAATCTCAGATGAAAGACTACTTCATTTGCACCTGAGAGACATAATTTTATGGCAGGATGATGCTCGTGGCTGAGAAGAGTTTTGCTGATATCATCAAATTAGGTGAAAGAATTGAAGAGGGCATAAAAAATGGGACTATAATCAATCTGGAGGCCTTATAAGCCATCAATAAAGCTCTGCAATCCAATGGAATGGCGGAAATCGAAAGAAAACGGGTTTGGTAATGAAGGCTCAGGGAGTAAAACTCTTTCTAGGTACCAAGTGACACCTCCATCTCCATATCCTCAATTTTCATCTCCATATCCCCAGCTCTATATATCTCCCCATCCCATGACAATATACTATCAAAATGCTCCTCATCAATATCCCCAAGCTTCATATCCTGTCCATAATGCCCAACCAGCATACTTCTAAACTCCACCACCCACTCAAACACCAAATTACCGAAACAAACCTCCATATGAAAGAAGACCCACAAAAAACTATACCCCTCTAGCCGAACCCATAGCCCAGCTTTATGAGAGGTTGAAAGAGGTTGGCTATGTTACCCATTATCCCTTCATTGCATCTAGATGTCCGTGCAAAATGGTACGACCCTAACAAGGTCTGCGCTTATAATTCTGGGATGAAGAGTCATATTACTGAAGTTTGCAGAGCTTTGAACGACAAGGTTCAAATACTAATTGATACAAAGGCCATCCAGCTGAAGGATCCTGCACCAAATGTTGCAAACAACCCTCTGCCTAACCACCAGGTCAACATGATAGAAGCTGGTGATACAGTGGATTTAGAGGGAGCCATTTGGTTCCCTGAGCTAGAGGAAGCCATGACTGCTACCATCCAGACGTCAGTCGTATTGCAAAGGTGTGCTCTTTTTGAGGTTGAGGTCGCCATCCCTAGGCCCCCATTCACCATTTTTAGAGCTCCTCCTTCTATTTAGTATGAGACACGTGTTGTTCAATGGGATTACGGAAAAGGAAAGGCAAAAGTTGAAGAAGCAGACATTGCAGCGGAGTGACTTGATCCAGAAGAATATACACTTTCAAGAATTTGGTTCAGGGTACCACTAGCAAATCCAATCACCAATTGTAGAGTTTGAAGAGCAGAGTGTCTGGAATAAAGTGCAAGCTAAAGAATACTCTATTATTGAGCAATTGAGTAAAACCCCATCCCAAATATCCATCCTTTCATTGTTGCAATCTTCTGAAACTCATCGGAATGCTCTTTTGAAGGTTCTTGGTGAAGCTTATGTCCCGACTAGCATCACTCATGGGGAGGTAGCCCAAATGGTTGGGCAGGTATTTGAGGCATACAGATATCTTTCCAGGAAGATAAGATGCCACTTGAAGGAACATCCCTCAATAAGGCTTTGTATATTTCTGCTCAATATAAGAACAAGGGAATCGCCAAAGCTTTGGTTGATTCAGGTTCTGGTTTTAATATTTGCCCTCTGAGCACGTTGACAAGGCTGGGCGTGGATAGTGCAAAGATCCAAACCTGGAAGATGAATGTGAGAGAATTTGATGGCTCTAGAGAGGTACTATTGGGGAAATAACCTTGGACATGATCATTGGTCCTTCTACCTTCCCAATAGTTTTCCAGGTCTTGGACATTCCATCCTCATACAACCAATTGTTAGGTCATCTTTGGATTCACATGGCTGGAGTAGTTCATTCTACTCTTCATCAATGCTTGAAGTTTGAATGGGATCATGAAGAAGTTGTAGTTCATGGGAAAGAGGACACCTTGTATATGCAATAGAAGGAAGAGATCATCTAGACAGTGAGATGTACCATAAAGTGGAGCTTGTCGGCAACATTGAAGTACAATCGTGGTTCAGCCAGAAGATCATAGACACAATGGCCTGGTTTGGTTTCGAGATTGGGAAAGGTTTGGGAGCTAGATTACAAGTGATAGTCGAACCCATACAACCCATTCGTCATTCAACCACTTTTGGCCTGGGTTATAATATACTATCGAAGAGTGGCTTGATTGGGAATCACCTATAGATGGGTACTACTACCCATTGAGGCAGCCCATACCACCGTTGCACCAATCATTTCGGTCATCAGGATTCATGGGGGGCATCACCGATGAGCTTCTAGAAGACATAAAGGGTTTATATCTGACCAAGGAAGAAGGAAAGGGTTGCAATGTCGTGATCAACGAGGAGGACAAAGGGGACCCTAGAGGAAGCAAGGAAGCAAAGATTGGCGTCAACAACTGGACCTCAACTCCATCCAGACCTCATCGGGCATCTGGGTAGCTTTGGAAGATGTTTTCCTATCAAGTTTTAAAAGGTTTTCAATAAACAGTTTTCAATCTAAGTGTTCTTTTATTGTTTTCAAATGCTAGTATTATGAGACCNTATCTCATTAAGGGTAAAATTGTCAAAAAGTGTCTTGTTTATTTTTTTAGTATAAGTAGTAGTCTCTTTTATTTTGGGAAGACTTACACTATATTAAATATTGACTCTCAAATTATAGTATCTTCTTAGTGAGTAATTAGTGAGTAATTAGGGTGAACTCTTGGGATTGCTTGTTAACTTCTTGTGTTGAATTATTCTTCCTTGGGTTGAATTTAGGTTGTTGAAGTCAATTGGGAGGTGAGGGTTTTAGTCCCTTGTTGCCCATAATTTCAATAACTTTAGTATTAATTCACATATCCTTTCTTTCTTTATTCCTTTCCTTCCTTGATCGTTATCAGTTAATCACAAAGGTTGAGGAATTCGAGGAAAAGTCTAATCCAAACTTAGCAGAAACATAAGTGGTTAATCTATGAAGTTCTAAGGTAACACAAGAGACCCGAATAAGCATCCATATGTCGAAAGAGGACAAGAAAGAGTATACCGAGTGTCTCATAGAGAATAAGGATATTTTCTCCTGGTCGTATACAGACATGACAGGGCAAAGCACTTCAATTGTAGCTCATCGGTTGCCCACTAATCCAGCCCGCCCTCCAGTGAAGCAGAAGCTCAGAAAATACAAGCCTAAGTTGAGTTTGAAAATCAAGTAGGAAATATCAAATCAATTAGAGACCGAAATTCTTCAACTAACAGAATATCCAACCTATCTTGCAAACGTCATTCCAGTGCCCAAGAAAGACGAAAAGGTCAGAGTTTGTGTGGATTATCGAGATCTCAACAAGGCTAGTCCAAAGGATAATTTTCCATTGCCCAACATACACATCCTGATTAACAACTGTGCTAAGCATGAAACAAAATCATTCGTAGATTGCTTTGTTGGTTATCATCAAATTGAGATGCACAAGGACGATGCTGAGAAAACTTCTTTTATGACACCGTGGGGTGTCTACAACTACAAGGTGATGCCTTTTGGGTTAAAGAATGTTAGAGCTGCATACATGAGGGTAATGACTATTTTATTTCACGACATGATCCATAAGGAAATTGAAGTTTATGTGGATGACATCATCATCAAGTCAAAGAAGGGTTTGAATCATCTGGATGATTTGCGAAAGTTCTTTGCCAGGCTACACAAGTATAACCTAGAGCTGAATCCTACAAAATATGTCTTTGGTGTCCCTGCTGGAAAGCTACTGGGTTTCATTGTCAGCCGTCGAGGTATAGAATTGGATCCATCAAAAATCAAAGTCATTCGTGATCTCCCTCCGTCGAAGAGTAAGAAAGAGGTAATGAGTTTCTTGGGGTAACTTAACTACAACATTCGTTCATAGCCCAGTCTACTGTCATTTCTGAGCCTATTTTTAAGTTCTTGAAGAAGAGTGCTGCAATGAAATGGACAGACGAGTGTCAACAAGCATTTGATAAGATTAAAGATTACTTGTCCAATCCTCATGTGTTAGTTCCACCCGAATCTGGTAGGGCACTGTTGTTGTACATATCCGTATTGGATAATGCTTTCAGCTGCATCTTAGGGCAACACGATGAAACGGGAAAGATGGAGCAGGCGATATATTACATGAGCCAGAAGTTCACATCATATGAAGCTCGATACTCTCTATTGGAGCGTACTTGTTGTGCTCTAACTTGGGTCACCCAGAAGCTGCGACTCTACATCTCTTTGCACACTACTTATCTGATTTCAAGGATGGATCCTCTGAAGTATATTTTTCAAAAGACCATGCCTACAAGTAAACTGGCTAAATGGTATATACTATCGAGCGAGTTTGACATAGTATATGTTACAGAAAAAGTTGTGAAGGCACAAGCATTAGCGAATCATATGGCGGAGAACCCTGTATATGATGATTATAGACCGTTGAAGACTTACTATCTGGATGAGGAAGTAACTTTCGTGGGTGAAGACATCTTTGAAGAATATGATGGTTGGAGGATGTTCTTTGATGGAGCTATGAATTTGAGCGGGTCTAACATCGGAGCTGTTTTGATCTCCCAACTGGGCAACATTATCCGGTATCAATGAAACTCAGATTCCTTTGCTCAAACAATATGGATGAATATGAAGCTTGCATATGGGACTACGACGGGCGATTGATTTGGATGTCTAAGAAATACTGATAATAGGAGATTCAGACCTATTGATTCATCAGGTTCGAGGCGAGTGGGCAACCAAGAATCGGAAGTTGTTACCATACTTGGAGTGTGTGCATAAGTTGTGCAAAAGGTTCATCAAGACAGAATTCAAACATGTACCAAGGATCCAAAATGAATTTGTAGATGCCTTAGACACTTTGTCCTCTACTATTCAACATCCTGATTATAATTATATCAATCCCATTTACATTCATATATATGAGCAACCAACATACTGCTTTCATGTTGAGGAAGGGCTCATGGAAAGCCTTGGTACAATGACATTCGAGAATATTTGAAGAACGGGGAGTATACAGAAGATGCAATAAGTGTACAAAAATGCACAATTTGGAGGTTAGCAAATCAATTCTTTCTAAATGGGGAAATCCTTTATAGGAGGACTCTTGACTTAGTTTTGTTAAGGTGCGTCGAAGCCGGAGAAGCTAGCAGGTTGATTGAAGAGATACATGCAGGAACATGTGGTCCTCATGAACTGTTTTACATTGGCAAAAAAGATTTTGAAATTGGGATATTTCTGGTTAACCATGGAGACAGACTACATTCGCCATGTTCAAAAATGTCACCAATGCCAAACTCATGCAGATATGATCCGAGTTTCTCCCAATGAACTCCATGTTACTAGTTCACCTTGGTCCAATCGAGCCAGAAGTATCCAATGGACACAGATTCATTCTTGTTGCAATTGACTACTTCACCAAATGGGTCGAAGCCACCTCTCACAAATCGGTGACAAAGAAAGTTGTAGATCATTTTGTCAAATATCATATTATATATAGGTTCGGAATTCCTAAGTCAATCATTACTGGTAATGGAACCAACCTGAATAGTGATTTGATGAGGTCATTGTGTGAGAAGTTCGAGATCAGTCCCCGAAACTCGACAGTGTATAGAGTAGAAATGAATGGAGGGGTTGAGGCTGGAAACAAGAATATCAAGAGGATACTGTGCAAGATGATTGATAATCACATGCATAGGCATGAAAAGTTACCATTTGCATTGATGGGATATGATGGGATATGATGGGATATGTACTACCATCAAAATTTCTACTGGGCTACACCTTATTTTCTGATATATGGTAATGAAGTTGTGATACCTGCTAAAGTAGCCATCTCTAAGGATTATTCAGGAAGCGGAGCTAAGTGATGCTAAATGGATACAAGTTCGGTCGGTGAATCTAGAATTAATAGATGGAAGAAGGATTAACAATGTATGTCATGGTCAACTCTATCAAAATAGAACGGCCAGAGCTTTCAACAAGAAGGTTAGACACAGACAACTTTCACCTGGGCAACTAGTTTTGAAGCAGATTTTCCCAAATCAAGATGAAGCAAAGGGTAACTTCTCACCAAACTGGCAACGTCCATACATAGTCTCTCAGGTGTTGATAGGCAGAGCACTCATACTTGCAGAAATTGATAGAGAAGTCTTGCCCAAACCTATCAACTCAAATGTTGTGAAGAGATATTACATTTAAGTTTGTTTCATGCTCTTTTACTTTGTATTTGGAACTACGTCAAACCTGATTCCCATTTAAGAGGAAATACGTCGGTGCTCCTATAGAGTTCGATCTTATCATAATAAATATGTCACTTCCCCCCTTTGATTGTGAGAGGGCCTCAAAAATTCCATCAAAGAGAATTTTCCTTGCAAAATCTCAATACTAGGGCAGAATTTTTGAGAGAGTCTCAAAAATTCCATCAAAAGTCTTTGTTCTCGCAAACCAGTAACTGGGGCAGAACTTTTGAAAGGGTCTAAAAAATTCTTTCAAGGAGCATTTCCGCACAAATGAAGACTGGGGCAGAAGTTTTGAGAGGATCTCAAAAATTCACAGCAATCAAGCTACAATATACAACGAAGATAAGAATAAAATAAGTTCTATACTGGGGCAGAAAATTTTTGAATGCCTTTCAAAAAATTTGTGAAGAATATCAGATTCGAAGGGACCTTTCTCAATCGGATGATCGTAAAGTCTCAAGTTGTGCCATACTCGAAGAGTTAACAATACTTTTACAGATTAATAGTTTCAAAACCTTTTCCAAAACTTTCTGTCCTTCTCTACTTACATTTTCCTCAAAGCAAATGCCCGAAAAGGTCAAGATGGCAAGTCAAAGGGAGCACACCGGTCCAAGCAGACCAACCGCCCCCATTTATAAACTCACAATCTTTCTTTGAATGCAGAAAAGATAGGTACATACACAAAAAGCAATTGCAACATTGCCTGACTGCTCTTAAACCTGACAAATCTCCATTCAACGGCACCTTCTCCTTACTAAAGTCGAAGGGTCAAGCTACAATACTCCTAGCTCGAAATTCGCCAACAAATGACACTCGATCCCTTCCAATAAGGTGAAGGTCTATGAAATTTCATCCCCTCGACTACTATACATAGTGCTCGAAGAATGCATAACCCCGATACTACATTGTTCCTGAAGATTGCATGTGCTCGAAGATTCCATTGAGCCCTATACTGCATTGAGCCCGAAGATTGCATTGAGCCCGAGATTACATTGTGCTTGAAAATTGCATGTGCCGAGATTGCACTGTGCTCGAGAATTGCATGAGCTCAAGATTGCATGTGCTCGAGAATGCATTGTGCCTAAAAATTGCATGTGCCTGAGATTGCATTGTGCCCGAGAATTGCATGTGCCCAAGAATTGCATGTGCCCAAGAATTGCATGGGCCAGAGAATTGCATGTGCCCGATATTGCATTGTTCCCGAGAATTGCATTGTGCCTGAGAATTGCATGAGCCTGAGATTGCATTGTGCCCGAGAATTGCATTGTGCCCGAAAATTGCATGTGCCCGAATACATCAGTGCAGAGTGACTATCGAATCAAGCCATAAAATGCTCGAATTACATCAAAACAGATACGCTTTCTTTACCCATTATTTATATTCCAGAGGCGTTATCGTCCAACGACACTATCTTTCATGTCCTGAGGATTTACTCCATGCTTATCATGTTTCGACGGCGTCATGGTCTAAAGACATCATCATGGCCCGCAGACATCATTTCATGGCCTAAGGATTTAATTTATGTATGTCATGATCCGAAGGTGTCATAGTCTAAGGGAATCATTTTCTCATGGCCCACAGACAACATTTTCATGACTTGGGGATTTAATTTTTGCGTATCATGGCCCTAGACGCCATAGCCTAAGACATCATCTTCATAGTCTTAAGGCAAATATCATGGTTGATATGGGAATTTGCATCATGTTTACATTTACTATTCATTTGATATATCTGCTCTAATCACTTTATTTAGTCGTATTACAAGCTACAGATTTGTAAAGACTGATATATTGCAGGTGAGACCAATCACCCCCTCATGCTACGATTATCACGCTTACATATCTATCGCAACGAAGGCCCTATCAAGCTTTGCTACACGTATTATTGATTTTCATCTGATCCTTGCTTCAGCTGGAAATCGCTCTGTCATGCTCTTTTTGCTACCCTAATCATATCTATTCAAGCCGCTATCATTCCCGTTCGAATATCATACCGCATTTCAATTTTTAGGAGCTTCGTTTGTTCTTAAATACAGAACTACACACGACCTGATTCTCGTAAAACAAGAGATATGCAGGCGACTTAATATCAAAGTCTCAGTCATACCCCGTTCTAACTCAATATCGTTTCAATTGATCCAAGTGACATCTCTTGTCGGTCGAACAAAATCGGCTACTAAGTCAACGTTGGTTGCCTGAAAATTCATCTTTCATTCTCAAGAAACCAAGGGGCTGTTGTTGACACCCAATTTTGACCGACCTTTAACCTTTTCGAAAGTGCTATTCGATTAAATACATATTTTTAAAACATATTTTGGATTTAAAGTTCTAATCAATTTTGCCTAAAAATTATATATTTTAATATGCATAATTTATAAAAGTTATTGCAATTATTATGAAATTATTTTATTACTATATCTATCGATAATTAAACTCGAAATAATTATCTTACTAAAGCTTTTAAAATTTAAGTGTGTTTAATTTATATGAAAATATTATAATATACGTAGTATTTTATTAATTGAATAGAATTTCCTTAATTTTCCTCCAAATTGTTTAAATTCCAGCCTATTTTGTTCTAATACCTTTCAATTCTAGCCTATGCAATTTAAATTTTTTCAATAGTAGCCACCCTTTCATTTCAATTCTATTTCAATTTTGGCCTTTCCAAATCCAATCCAATATGATTCAAGATTCCATCTTTCAATCTCAATCGTCCATCATTTAATTGAGATCTGAGATCGAATCATGATCGTCCATATCATTTAAATCAACGGATGAGATCAATTCTTTAGGTCTTTCCTATTTCAATCTACCTAAACCCTTAAAGATATTTCATTCTCTTCCTCTCGTCTCTCTAGGACCGCAGAACCTCTCTCTCCCTTCTCCATTCTCGTCTCTACTCCGGTGAAAACCATAATTGCCGCGAGAACCGACAAGCAGCAGCCGGCAGGAGCCAAGCAGTGTTGGCACCACCTCTTTCTCCTCTTTTATCTCCCCTCATTGTTCCTCTTCTCCCCTCTTGATGTTGTTGTAAATAGCCAGTGAGAAACAACAACGAACCAACGAAATCATCGGAAAACGCAACTCCAGTAAACAACCAACAACCCGGTCAGCAGCAACGAACCAGCGATACCCTCGCGTCTCCACTCCTCTCTTCTCTGGCAAAGTCCAAGATTTGGGTCGGTAGAAGACGGATCTCAATAGATCTGTCTATGGTATTTCATTTGAATCAATTATTACTCTATCTATTTAAGCCTCTGATCTCCTTTTTCAAGTGATGCATGTTTTGCTTTTAATTCCCTATTACTTTTTCATGATGCTTGTTATATTGTTTGAATAATATGCATTTGTTTATGATTAAGCATAAAATCCTGAAATTGATATCCTATTGAACCCACACTTGCTTCAACTTGAGTTTGTTTGGAGGTTCATTGATTTATTTCATAAGTGTTTTCAAAATGTGTCCGTTATTAGTTGAATTTATTTGCTCACTGATCTTTGTATATTCTCAGTATTTTCAAAGCCCTAATTGATCTTTACATTTTATTGAAATAAGAATTAAAATAAATTCTAGCTTAATTATGGTGTAGACTCTTTGGTAATTGATCGATTGGAGCTTATTATAGCAAGGTTCAATATATTTGATTCCTTGTGATTTTTGAACAACTGTTAGTATATTAGTATTTATGGTCATGCTTGATTGATTTATCTTCCAAGTTTATTTTAGTGTTCTTCCCGTATTCAAATTTAGGACAGATCCTTAATTGCTCCGGTTATATGGTAAATTCATTGATACGTTGATGTTGACATTTCACTGTAAGAGGTGATTATTGTCTTTCCTTTAAAAGATTATTACTTGTCTTGATTTATTTCATATTATTTGTCTGTTAATTGATCATAGTTGCCTTAATGGAAGTTAAATTGATTCTTACCTGTTGTATTTTAGTAAAGTTATATTTGGTTGAGCTAAAAAAAGCAATAAAGACTGATTTTGCTCCATTCGTGATTACAGAAATTAATTTTTATTGACCCCTAAATATTTCCTTTCCTTTAATTTTGCACCTCTCATCTAGTATATAAAGAAGACCCCTCATTCATCTTTCGAACACTCTTACAAATTCTTACAATTAAAAAACAAAGAAAATACCCTCTTCTCTAAAAGAACATTCTGGTAAAGCTTTGGATCACTCTTTGTTGTTTTGTTGTGTTGCTGTTTCAGTGGATATCTCTTCAAGTTTACTCCTTTGCTGATAATTATTTCTGCTTGATTGGTTAGTGCTTTCTTCATTAGTTTAAATCTCGGCATGCATGAATATTGTATGTTTGAAATAAATAAAGGAAGTGTTCAGGTCAGTTCTCTTCTTCCCTCTTTATGTGTGACATTATTTGCGTTATGCTTCTTTACTTGTTTAAATTCTTGTATGTGTGCTCCTGATTTGGCTTATGTGTATTGCGGCAACCTTGGAATGGTTAATATTGTCATATATACTTGTTTGTATCTCTTGTTATCCTTTAGTAGGTTTGAACTCAAAGTTCAAGATATGGAGAGTTGTCATGGGAGAGAAACACTAAACGAGCTGAATTATTTAATTTGTGTTTTTGTACATTATTTAATTTCTATTATTATTTTGTAATAATTTGTATAACTCTTAACTCTCGATATATGATATAATTTGGGGGAATCGTCTAAAGGGGGGAGGGGATTTACGTGCTAATTGTTATTTTATCGCTAACTTACTTGTTGTTAGAAAGCCTGCCCATAGGAGTGTGATTTAATTGTTTATTCATTCCTAGCTCTAAATCTAATTAGAAAAAATAAAAGTGATCTCGCTGAAAGTTTGTTACTTCAAATGTTGTTTAAATTATAAACTTGTTTTGTATTGGCCACTTATTGATCTGAATGTTAACTAACTATTTATTAAAACAAATTAATAAATCTCTGTAATGCACCTTTTAGCATAATATTAATGATTTTAAAATGCTTGTCTTCTACGTGTTTATCTAGTTGCCATTGTTTAGTTAATTACAACTTTCTTATGAAATATATGAAAAGTGGTAAAATAAGTACTCCCTCTATCCCAATATATGTGACTTATTTTTCTTTTCAGTCAGTTCCAAAAAGAATGACACATTTCTGTATTAAGTAACAATTTAACTATAAAATGTCTATTTTACCCTTAATGAAATGATTTACAGCCGCACAAATTTCTATCATTCATTTTGGACCACAAGTTTTAAAAGTCTTCTTTTCTTTCTTAAACTCCATGCCGAGTCAAACTACTTCACATAAAATGGGACGGAGGGAGTAATTGTTTTTGCTCAATAAGCTGTCTCATATTAGAAATATCATAGATACCATGCCTATAGAGGTTAAATAATCTTTAATATATTATTCGGATGTAAAAACCATGCCTATAGGTTGTAGATTTGATTTGATTTTATTCTTTATTTAGAAATCACGCTTAGGACTTAATTAATAAAATTGTTAATCAGTTTAAGTACTTTCAGCATGCGCCAACGAATTAAGCTTGTTAGTTAATTAATCATGTTTAATTAACTTTAGTTTTCAGCATGTTAAACAATTAGAAATCTTGCCTATAGGAATTAAATAATTTGTCATTATAAATTTGAATAAATATTATCTATGTGCAAATTTTGTAAATTTCCAGCATGTTATAACTAAAGACAACAAATTTTCTGCATGACTATTTTATTTTAATCTGTTAATGCTCAAATATTTTCTCGCATGTTTAAGAATAAAATCTGCATAGTAATAATTTATGATTAAAATCATTGTCTCAAATTAAAAGTTGTTCTGCCTGCTCAAATAACTACTTTCTGTAAATGGCTATTTTCTGTCACTCAAGATAAAATTAATAAACGGAAAAGGGTCAAAATTGCCCCCAAACTATACGAAATAGACCATTTATACCCTTCGTTACATTTTGGGATAAAAAATGCCCCTGTTGTTATCCTAAGAGACCACAAATACCCTCAAGAGTTAACACCCCATATTTTTGTTGACGTCGCAAGCCACATGGGACTAATCCTTCCACCTAAGGGTTGCCAACTAGGATTCACTACAAAAAGAACTAGACCTTTAGCGGCAACAACATTCGCCACAAAAGACAAGAAAATCGTCAATAAAAGTTTTTAACATTAAATTCTAATTTTGTATTTTTTTCTTCATTGTTTTTAAAAAACCAAATATGATATCGATTAAGTAGGAGTTTGAAGACACTATATGTTTTATTTTTACGTCATATGTAAATGTATAAAATGTACAATGATGCATTATATATATATATAGTACGAGATTTGAATCGAGAAGTAATTTTGATTATTTTTCGTAATAATATTGGATGTTTTTAATATGGATATTGCAAGTTATTTATTTTAGAAAATTAGGTCGCAATCAAAAATTAATTATCATATTTTTTTGTTGAAAAAATAGGTTTTACTAGCGAATGGTTGCTGGAGCCTTAGTTGCCACTAAAAATCACTCATAACCTTTAGTGGCAATATTTTGGGATTTTGTGGCGACTTTGTCGCCACTAAAAGTCAAGTTCTTTTGTAGTGAATAAGGTTGGCAATGCTTAGGTGGAGGGATTAGTCCCATGTGGCTTGCCACGTCACTAAAAAATTGGGGTGTTAACTCTTGAGGGTATTTGTGGTCTCCTGGGATAACTGCGGGGGTATTTTTTATCCCAAAGTGTAATGGAGGGTATAAGTGGTCTATTTTGCATAGTTCAGGGGCAATTTTGACCCTTTTCCGATTAATAAATCATTTTCTGCATGTTTACTTAAAATCAGTTACTTTAAATATAATGCCTTGATTATATTCTAGCTCAAATTAATTATTTTCTGCAAACTGTTTTGCCACTTAAAATCAACTACCAAATCATTTTCTACACCTGCTATTTGTTGCCCTGATCCAAATCTGCTTAAAATAAATTGTTGCATTAATAATCTGATCTGCTACTGCTCTAAAACATTTTTTGCATCAGTGTTCATTTTTTTGTCACCTTTAAAATCAGTTAAAATTGCTTTCTGCATCTGCGATTCCTTCTGCCCCTCCTAATTAAGTAATTATACTATTATAATGCTTGTTTGTATGTTCACACACTTTGCATGAGACCTTTCACCTTTCTTTGTGTTTGCAAGCATGCTAATTAAAACCTAGAGGCCAATATGAGATTGATGTACTAAATGCTCGTCCAAATTGTTTTGCTTGGTGTCTAGAGGGCCTAATTAGAAGCCTATATTTCATTTTAGTCTAAAACCTCCCTAGTAGTAGTCCAATGCCTCTTGGACATTAAGCGGGGACGCTAGGCACCTTCCAAGATGTTATGCATGTGGAAGGAGGGGTAGGGGTAGTTAGGCCCTTTACAGAGATGATAAAAGGCGACTCGAACTTAAAATAACAAAACTATGAGTTTTGTCTTTTTAAATAATAAGTTCGGAGAATAATAAGCCGAGAATTGATCCGTAGAAGGGTGTTGGTTTAGGTTTCAGAGTCTCCCTTCCTTTTTTTTCCCTTTTAATTATTTATAATTATAATTGTTTGGGGTAGTTTAATAAAATAAAAAATTGATTCGCCTATCTACTTGTGTATAATTCTGTCTTCTCGCTTAACTTCTTTAATTTCCATGCTTAATATTTGTTTATATGTTTTATTTATTATATCACCTAGCTCGCATGCTTAAATAAATAACAAATAAATAAATTGACCTTAATTGCTATTTGTAACCCCCACATAAATTGTATGAGATATGGTCGGGACCCACCTTTGTGGACCTCGAGGGATGCTTAACACCTTCCCCTTGAGGTAATTAGAACAGTTACCCGATCTCTGGTTCGTTGACCTTAAGTTAGATTAGTTATGTTAGATAGGTGTCATAACGCGCCTTAATTCGTTAGGTGGCGACTCTTCAATCCAACAAAACCCAAAAGAGTTGTTAGGTCGTGTGCACTGAAACCCGTTTTGAGAAAAACGGGGTGCGACAAAAGCTACATCCTTTCATGATGTAGGTTTAGGTACTCAACATCAAGATCACGCATATATCGATTCTCGATCCGCATTCAACAACTTTAATTGTGAGTCCTCATACTACGAGGACAATAAACATGTTTTCTATTTCAGTCTTTATTTTTAGTTTTCAGTCTTGTTAGAGTTAGCTGAGACATGTCCCAGCAACTCAACTCAATTAGAGCCTTTTCAGATATAGTAGTAGATTCAGCTTGAGTTGTTAAGTCGTTATTTCAGTCTTCACTAAAACCCTTATGTTATATTATTATTTAGACTAGTTGGGCTTGTTCCTCTTCAGATATCAGTTGATTTAGCTTCTGCTTAGTTCATTTTAGTTAGCTATTTTCAGTATGTTCATGATATGCTAAATTCAGGGTTAGCTTTGGTTCACTCGTGATCCAAGGTCCTGTGCTACGTCAAGGGGGTAGCCTCAGGGCGTGACATGTGAAATTTACTAAAAGAAAACACGCTCGACACTATTTTACTAAAGTTGTCCTCTTTAGAGAAAAAAATATTTCCTTCTGTCTACTTCTTTTGTTCTTCAATTTTCACTTTCTTTTTGTAATAACAAATGTTATTTGCTTTTTGATTAAAGTATTTGTCAATTCTATGCAACTCTTTGTTTTAGAACAAGTGATATGAGTTTGACTTTTAATTTGATAAAGATATAGACCAGAAAATGACTAATATGTAGTATCAAATATTCATGAATGAACTTGGTTAATTCTAACCCTTTCCATTAATATTGAATTAATATGTGGTGGTTTAATCATTAGTTTTTCATGAGTCATAGCGAAGAAAATTATAAGATTATCCCTTGAGTTCAGAGTAGGTTCAAAATCGTCCTAAGTGTACTATTGAGTAATTGTGATTCTTCTAAAAGGGATCACTTCGAGCTTTATTAAAGTTTTAATAAATTATACTTGGTTCAACTTGATTTTTTAAAGATAAAAAGTAGTGTCATGGTTATGCTTTAAACACCTAGTCCACTATGTGTTTAAGACATAATAATGGAGGGTGATATAGACAAGCACAAAAAATAATAATATCATACATGGGTCTTAGAGAAATAACGTTTTAGAATATTAATATGCTTGAAAAATCCTAACCCCTAGTGGGTCTTAGAGAAATAACCCCAAGTTCGCATTATTTTATTGCAGTTCATTTACAGTATGTTTGGTTAAAGTAATAGTATTAGGTAACTAATTATACAACAATTAAATTTACTAGAGTAAAAACACCTAAAATCAAAATATTTTTTTCTTCATATTCATTGTTAATTTTTTAATAAAATAAATAATATTATAAAATTTTATATTATACAACATATATATAATTTTAGTGCAATGAATTAATATAAAAGAATATACGCATGCGACAATTTCGTACGTTGTTTATATTCTTCAATTGTTTTTGTATTATATCATGTTTGCAATAAATTTTAAATATATAGAAAATAAATTGATCATAAATAAAATTTGAAGAAAATAAAATATTTTGTTGATAAATAATGTGAGTACAATTTTTTTCGTCCTTTGATTCTTCTCTCTTAAGATTTCTACGTGACTTGAGAGCCAAGTATTTCTCAAACTAAGATTATATGAACCTCCTTGATATTTACTCCCTTCATCCCTTTTATTTATCAAATTTTAACTTGGCACATATGTTAAGAAAACAATGATTGACGTAGTGAGTTTACCATTTTACCCCTATTAATTGATAAAGTCTTAAACATATTTACTCACTACATTTTTCAAAAATATTAACTCAATGTTAATAAATTGAAGATATAATAGGAAGAAAAAAATTTATCCTTCCTTGATTTGTCAAAAATGACAAGTAAAAAGGGACATGAAATTAAAAAATAATTGACAAGTAAAGACTGAAGGATGATTTGCGTATGCGGAATATTCGAGATGTCTCTTTAAGGGATTATGATACATTTTGTATAGCATAGGTAGGGTTTAGAGTTGTGTAGCCCCCATAGTCATAAACGGAAAATGTAGTGCTCAAACTAGAATTGAACATATCTTGTAAATTCTCACAAATTTTCAATGATTATAATTCTTTCCGTGTATTTTTATTTGTCCAATTTAAATAATTTAGAGATAATCACTTAGTTAATTTCTCATCATTAATATTTATAATTATTTTCTAATATATTTATAAAATATTTAATTTATTATATTCATGATAAAATATAATAAAATTTATTATTTTATCTATTATTTATTAAGGAGTGTACCAAACTAATAATCTCTATGTTCCATATTATTAGGTCAACTTATTAGAAATATATGTTCCAAATTACTTTATCACTTACTAAATAAAGATAAAATTAATTAATTTATTTTATTTTATCCTTACAATTAATACTCTTTGAAAGCCTAAATAAATTTAAAGGTTCATTAGTGTAACTATTTCAATAATACTTATTCACGTGTCTTATAATCCTTCTCTCTTTTTACTTGTTTAATTTTAACATTTTATTTGTTCTTTTGTAGTTTTTTATTTGTCCTTTTTTACTTGTCATTTTTTACAGATAAAAAAAGGACAATATTTTTACTTATTATACCATCAATTTATTTAAAGAATTAGTATTTTTGAAAAAAGTAGAACTTCTTTAATGAGTAAATTGATTTTAGAATTCTATCAACTAATAAGAATAAAATAATAAACTCAGTACGTTAAATATTATTTCCTTAATAGGTGTGTTAAATTAAAAATGAACAAATAAATAGAGACAGAGAGTACTAGCAAAATATATTTATTTTATTTTTGATGTCATCAATATAAATTAATAAAAGGAAATATCAAAATTAAACATTTATCTATATATAATAGGAGAAGTAAAAACTGACACGTGTCAGCACCACAAAAATTCAATAATTGTATAATTTTTTTAAAAAAAATTAACAGGGTGGCCTGGGTACGGGTGGCGTAAGAAATGACATAAAAAAATTGATAGAGGGTGGCTTGGGTAGGGGGTGACGTCAAAAATGATTTATTTTTTTTTGAATTGAAATATTTTTTAAATTTTTTTTGGAGGGTGGCGGGGGGTAAATATGATTTTTAAAAAAATATAAAATATTTAAACAAAAGATTTTTTTTGTGAGGGAGGGGATGAGTGAGGTAAAAAAATCTTAAAATTTAAAATATTTTTCAAAAATAATTTATAATTTTATTTGTTTGAGGGTAGGGGTAAAAAATATTTGAAATTTAAAAAATAAGAAAATTTAAAAAATTTAATTTTTTTTTATGGGGAGGGTCAGATACGGGGTAGGGTAAGGGTGAGCGTAAAAAACATATATTTTTTTAATTTGAAATATTTAACCAAAACATTTTTTTTGTGGGAGGAGAGAGCAGGGGTGGTAGGGGTTGAATGAGGTAAAAAAAATCATAAAATTTGAAATAATTTTTAATTTTTTTGTTATGGGGAGGGGGGGATGATTTGGGGGTAGGGGTAAAAAATATATGAAATTTAAAATATAAGAAAATTTAAAAAAATTAGTTTTTCTTGGATAAGGGGTAGGGTACGGGGTACAGGGTACACGGTAGGGTAAGAAATAAACATTGAAAGATGAAGTAGAGTTTTGGAAAATGTCTTCTTTAATTTTTATGAGAAGTCGTTTTCCTTAAATTTAAGGAAAATGAGTTGATTTGGAAAGTATTTTTCACAAAATATTTAAGCCAACCAAATATGGGAAAATTGGAAAACGTCTTCATAAAAATTTATAAATTAACCCAGGTTTTAATATTTTATAAAAACACCCACCACTAAATTTCATTCCACTAATACAAAAACAGCGTTTAGCGGCGGATATTAGTGACGAACAATATTCCATCACTATATAACAACGAATTTGCGACAGAATAAACATTTTGTTGCAAAATTAACAAATGTGTTTTTGATTTATAATATAGCAATTGATTTGCAACGGAATATTTAATCCGTCGCTAAATATCAGCGCGGAAATTTGGCGCCTAATTTTCCCTACGGATTTAGTAACAAAGTAGTGGTGACAAATTTAATTAATATCAGGGGATGAAATTAGTGACAAAAAAAAGGTTGCTAAACTATTAAATATATTTTTATAAAAATTTATATTATACAGTGACGAAAATATCCGTCAATATATATTTTTTTAAATATATATATTTATTTGAAAGCGACGGATTCTAGAATCTGTCACTAATTCTGTTGCAAACTCCAATTTCAGATTTTAATTACTCTCATTTAATCTCGTCTGTACATCACGATTCATCGAACTCCAAGAGTCAATCTCATCCGCTCATCTGAATTTGATCAATGGTCTTCATTTAAGACCCTTGCTTTCCTATTTTATACAAAAGACCACAAACCCCTAGTTTTCTTCATTCTCTTCCTCTCCTCTCTGAATCCGCCGCCCAGACCCTTTTTCCCTCCTCTCCGTCCTTCTTACCGGCCAAAACAGCCTGGAGAACGAGCAGCGAACAATGTCGTCCAGTAGCAACCGTGAAACCAGTAGCCGAACAGCAATGACGATCACCGGTAGGCGCTCGAAGACCATTAGCGAATCTCCATCGTTGGCAGTAGCTCCAATTGGCGAGCAACCAGGTGGTCTCTGTCCGCAACAACAGCAACACGGAGATGACGCCACTAGTTACCTCCCTCTCCGGCGAAAAATGATAGCAACATTAGCTCCACGCAGCGAGCAGTGATGGTGAGCACCGACAACAGCTATCTCCATCTAGTAACATCAGCAAACGCCGACGCAACCAAGGCAAAGATAACAACGTAGTTTCGAACGAATAGCAGCCGCCACCTCCGCCTTTCTCTTCTCTGGTCAGCAACAGCGACTCCGCATGAGTTCGAGAAGGATAACGACAAGAGCATTAAAGCTCCGACCAACAACTATGAATACGAAGAAACAAGCTAAAAGCTCCGATAAATTTTCAGAATTAAGCTAAGGATCCATCCATGTAGGTCCCTTTAATGTCATTCTGTTAAATCTTATCATATACTTTTTTGTTAAAGCTGATTTACTTGTATTTTTAGGTGTGGTTACTATTATTTTTCTTCGTATACTTTAGAATATTTTCCTATTGTTTGTTCTGTGAGTGACATATATTTAGGGGCTGATGACCCAAGTGGAGGACTTGGCTGGAAACCTTTTCTCTATTTTGCTAAAGGGTATTGTAAGAATAGAAGTAGTTGTAGGTTCCTTCATGATGCTGGGCCTTGTGAGGGTGAAGTTGGGTCACCAAATGATAAGGGTTCCAATTGGGGATGAAACCAATTGAAATCAAATGGGGAATGAAACAACACAAAAGTAAGATAGATGAGAAATAAGAGATGAGAAGAGAAGAAAGAAAGGCTATTGAATAAACAATCAACCAAGGAAGAAGAGAAACTTGAATTCGAAAAGAAACAACTCAAATTGAAAACCACAAATGAGCAATCTCAAGTGAAATCAAGGTTAAGAAGTCCTAAATCAACAATGAGAATCCACCCATCACTAATCTAGATTAAGCAATACTAAGCTAGGCTATCCTAAAGGGATTCCACCCTTAAATTACACTCTTGAAAGAGTTTGTTCATTTCACATTCAAAATCTATATAGTCTAAATCTTCCAAAATAAAAGAGACTACTATTTATACTAATAAAATAAAGAAGACACTTATTTGACAATTTTACCCTTAATGATGTAAGGGCCTTGTTTGGTTGACTTCTTTTGTGAATTCTTGAAAATAAAGTAAAGAAGACACTTCTTTGACAATTTTACCCTTAATGAGGTAAGGGCCTTGTTTGGTTGTCTTCTTTTGTGAATTCTTGAAATTATGAGATGACTATTTGCACAAATGGGCTCTTTCTTCTTTCTCTTCACTTAGATGGACCTTCCACACATTGTACTTATTGATTTTGTGTCCATCAAGCTCCTCTAATGCTTTTACGCGATCCATGCTATCCATGTTGTTATCATCCTCCCCTTCTTGAAAATGATTCATCCTCGAATCCAAACCTTGCAAAACCATGAAAAGGACAAACAACAAATATATCCTCATAGCATGAGGGTTAGTATAATGGTTAGCACAAAAAGCATTACACCAAGGAGACACAATCTCAAGGAGCAACCAAGTATCCTCTATTATCAGGACTATTAAGCCCGCAGTTGGAGAACAAGGAAATTGGTTATTCCTCACATCAAAAGGATAATACCACCCAAATTATAACATCACTACAAGCTCAAACGCTCACCGGGGTCAAAATGATAATAGGTCCATATAATGGGGTCATACAAACAAGTATAGACCTCAATGATACCTCGACCGAAATGCAATGCCCATTTAAGACAAATATGAGACTCATCATATGCAAAGAGATAGTAGAGAAATGTGTCATGCACATAAGGGTCATCTAAGGTGTTCCTATATGCAAGATTAAAACTAGGTTTAAGGATCCTAGAACTCATTACATCACAAGATGGAACACACAAATATAACATGACGAATTTAACATAAATTTCCCCCTCTCTTGACAAATAACTCTTATCCCCATAAGATGCACAATCAACAAGATCATACGCAAAGAGATAGTAAAGAAAGGGGGTTAGAAAACTACCCTTCCCCATGCACAATGTAGGCCCCTCAAGTAAATTGTAAACCCTCAAGAAGAACTTTCCATCATAGGGAAAGGCGCCAACAAATCCCTCCAAATTGTTCTTGTCATCTTGACCAATCATCACTAAACAAATGCCACAATTCAACTCATTACCGGGGTCAAATGGAAAGGAAATCCATGAACATGGGTCAAGCATACCTTTATTAACCCGGTTGGCACCGTTATCTTCCAATATCATAGTACTCCACTCAAAAGTGCTAAAATCATCATATGCAAACAAGTAGTAGAGAAAAGTGTCACATAAATGAACTTCAATCAAGTTGTTCCCAAGTTTGGCCTCCACTTTATATACTAAAGAAGCACAATTCATATGAAGAATTGGAACACACAAGGATGAAGTAACATTTAACACATAAGCGTCCCCTTTCATCTTAACACTACCCTCTCCAATAAATGTACTATCATCTTCACAAAAGAGATTTCCATCTTTGGAACGTGTGTCATCACACCATAGTGGATTCTCAAACAATTGATAGCCGCTGAGAGTGGCTACACTTCCAACATTATAAGGCATTTCACTATGCACACTCTCAAGAGTCATGTCATCATCAAACAAGAGATTATCCTTTAACAAACATTCTACCACAAGATTCACATGAGAAAAACAAGAAATAGTGCTATGGTCTAAGGATTCATTCAAATCATTAATGCCAACACTAGGTGGACAAAAATTGATCTTTCCAGAAGAATCAACTTGGTCATCAATAGGATCAACTAGTGTAGCATCACTTTCATCGCAAGACAATGTACCCTCATTCAAGCTACAAGTGCCAACACTAGGTGGACACAAATTGACCTTACTAGAAGAGTCAATTGGGTCATCAAAAGGATCAACTAGTGCTTGATCACGCACAACAAGGATATTATCATCACACAAGAAAGTGCTATCAAGAACATCACAAGGTAAAGACTCACTATGCTCACATAAAGACAAGTTATTATTTATACTCAATGGGCTACTAGCCACACAATGATGTTCCAAGTTCAAGGAATTGTAGGCGTTAGCATTGTTACCTTGTAGCTCACAGGAAGAAGTGTCATCACCTTGGCTATCAACATTAGAGCACATTTTCTCATTTTGGAAGCTTTCAATAACCTCATGATTCTTCACATTTTGAGGTGCCTCACTAGGCTTGCTTCCAAGGATACCTGCACAAATTTTCAAACAACTAGAGAAAGTAAAGTTACATGAGTTAGGAGAAAAATGTGGCAACCCTCTCACAACACTCCACCCAACCTCTCCTTTTTCCACTCTAGAGTTGTCACTTTTAACATCCTTACTCCTCTCAATCTTTTATCTCTCAATTTGATGGGAGTTAGGGCAAGTGCCAAAGATTCCTTTTGAAGGGTGAAGATCCCTTCAAGTTCAACTTCCATTTTGGTGCACAAGGAGTGGGTGTTTTGACTTCCATGTGCAACTCCTTAGTGCCAACCTTACAAGGAGTATCTTGTTTTTCTTCCAAGGGTAATTCCTTAGGCGTATCTTCATGATGAATAACTTGCCTCTTTTGTACCATAGACGTAACCTTTTCAAACATCCGCAAGAAATCATCAAAATCTTCCCTCAACGTTGTAAAAGATTCTCTTAACTCTACTACTTCATGGCTTAGTGTTCCTCTCCCTCTACCTTCAACCTCATCACCATACGGAGAACAAGAAACATTGGAACTAGGATGAGAAGAATAAGTTAGCATATTTCGAGAAGTAGGGAATGTACTTCTTCTATGGTCCACACGACGACTTTGAAATGGTCCCACCCAAACATCTATGCCTTCTTTCTTAGGATAGGAAGTAGCACAAGATGAGGTAATAAATTCAACCTCACAACCTCCATTTCTATCTATATTTTGCATAAAGGATTCATAAGACCTATGAGAGAAAGAATTGTACCTCACATCACCATCATAACCATGGTGCATAGCATGAGAACCTTCATTTCCACAATGATATTCACCATAAGGTTATTCCATCCCTTTCAACATCATTACAAGAGTCATAAGTTCCATTCATCTCAAAATCATCTCCGGAGTAGTAGTTCTCACCACCATGTTGTTCATTATCCCATGGACCATCATATCCCTCATAAGAATCACCATCATAAACAAGAGCCCCATTACCATGATCATAAGGACCATCATAGCCCTCACAAAACTCATTTTCACCATGCTCATAGCTCATATTGCTACAAGCGTATTCACCAATATCATCTCCACAATATTCGGAAGTTACAGATGACATTCTTCCTTGTAATCACCTTGGGTACCTACAAAACTTAGCAAACAAGGTTAGTGGCAAAATTCCTCACACCTCTCTTATTTGATCTCACACTCACCTTCCTAAAGCGTCTTCCCAAAGTTGATAGAGAACTACCTTTGCCCAATCAAATCACAACCCCACTAATTCTTTGTGGTGGAGTGGATTCTTGTGACTCTTGAAAGAAGGACGACCCAAAAAAAATAATTAATGGACTTGAATCAAGAAGGTTATCAACGAATAAAGATGAGAAAAATAGAATAAAGAAGCACCAAAAGATTCGGACTCAAAATAAACCAAGTAACAAAAGTAGAAGAATTACTTCTTGTTACTTAATTTGAAGGATCAAAGAAATGATTTGATGATTAAAACTAGTTAACAAGTAATCAAAGATGTTAGTTAATTGCTAAATAGTTAAAAATTAGAAGAAAAATGAGTTTAGAAGATGAAGAAGTGAATTTGGACATTTAGAAAAAAAATTATGCCTCAAAGAAGTCCATCACTAGTAAGACTTTGATTGGATGATTTGATGATTAAAACTAGTTAACAAGTAATTAAATATTTTAATTAATTGTTAAATAGTTGAGGAATTGAAGGGAAAAATGGTAGAAAAAAGAATCACGAAGTTTGGACACTTAGAAAAGTTTCTAGGTCCAAAAAACTTTCATACTTAGAATACTTTTGGGGTCTTAAGCAAAAAACCTGCACCCTTTCCAATCTGAATCTGAGCCACACGCGCCACGTGGCGCGTCTGGGATGGCCTGGCAGTGATTGTGGCACTGAGCTGGCGCTGAAGTGGCTGCTGTGTTGGCAGCTGATTGCTGACATGGCAGTCCACGTGGATTAGAAAACAATTAATTAATTTTTTTTTAGAAATTCAAATTTTTTTTTTTGTTTTTTGAATTTCCTTTCTTTTTTTTTTCTTCAAAATTCCACTAATGGACCTCAAAAAAACACCTTTGACCAACTTTGACTTAAAAAGTTGGATCAAATGTACTTTCTCGTTTCTTCTTCTTCAAGAACAACTTGAAGACACTAAGAACACATAGAACACCAAGAACACACACTAAAGTCCAATACACTCAAATCAACTCGAAATTGGCTTAAAATTTAGGATTTTCTTCCCTTCAACTACGAGAACAAAGCCCACTAATTATTAATCTCCAATTTCGCCTCAATCAAAAGACCCACTTTCAAAATTTGAAAAGTTTGAAAAGCTCGAAACCCTTCAATGGTAACTTCACTTCTACAACTCCAAATTGAACAAAAATGAAACCTAGACTTAAAAAAACACTAGGGAACAAAGATCTAGTGTCAAAAACAACAAATCAAAATTAAAAGGAATTTAGATTTTTTTTTTGACGATTTTTTTGGACTCTTCTTTTTTTAAAATCAAGAATAGATTTGTAAGAACAAATCTAAACCTAGGCTCTGATACCAAATGATAAGGGTTCCAATTGGGGATGAAACCAATTGAAATCAAATGGGGAATGAAACAACACAAAAGTAAGATAGATGAGAAATAAGAGATGAGAAGAGAAGAAAGAAAGGCAATTGAATAAACAATCAACCAAGGAAGAAGAGAAACTTGAATTCGAAAAGAAACAACTCAAATTGAAAACCACAAATGAGCAATCTCAAGTGAAATCAAGGTTAAGAAGTCCTAAATCAACAATGAGAATCCACCCATCACTAATCTAGATTAAGCTACACTAAGTTAGGCTATCCTAAAGGGATTCCACCCTTAAATTACACTCTTGAAAGAGTTTGTTCATTTCACATTCAAAATCCATATAGTCTAAATCTTCCAAAATAAAAGAGACTACTATTTATACTAATAAAATAAAGAAGACACTTATTTGACAATTTTACCCTTAATGAGGTAAGGGCCTTGTTTGGTTGACTTCTTTTGTGAATTCTTGAAAATAAAGTAAAGAAGATACTTCTTTGACAATTTTACCCTTAATGAGGTAAGGGCCTTGTTTGGTTGTCTTCTTTTGTGAATTCTTGAAATTATGAGATGACTATTTGCACAAATGGGCTCTTTCTTCTTTCTCTTCACTTAGATGGACCTTCCACACATTGTACTTCTTGATTTTGTGTCCATTAAGCTCCTCTAATGCTTTTACGCGATCCATGCTATCCATGTTGTTATCACCAAACAAGTTTGAAATGATGGAACATTGCCAAGAACTTCTCAGATCTAAGTCTACTTACCAGCAAAGACTAGCCACAGCTTCTCAACTCATGGCTTCTTCTAACTTCCCTCTCTCACCCATGGCTACTAACAAATGCATGAACTTTCTTTAGCAGCAACAGTTGCAGTCTGCTTAGAGTCCTAGGTTTGAACCCCCCTCTTTCCTTCTTAATGTCTTTATGGTGTTTAAAAAAAAAAAATGAACTTTGAACTCCAATGAGAGTGACAACAAGTGTGATGCATATTTTAGGGACGAACACCAAATATTCAAATTTTAAGTATTCGCGAAATGGAGAGAAGAATTTATTGAAGAAGTGAGAACAAAGTTAGAAAACACAAATAATACTATGTGAAATTAAGAATTTCTCTAAGCTTACAATCTCCCATAATCTTCAAGTGTGTACATAAAAAAATACTGCTCTAAAAAGAACACTAAATTTAGGTTATTATGAAGTTGATCACTCTGTTTTACATGTTTCTTTACTAAGTTACTAAAATGCTATTATGATTATGATGTATTATATGCTAACAAGTGTAATGAGTATTTCGAAACTAAAAAGACCCTGCAAAGACATTCTATGTGCATAAAATTTAGAAGCCTATCACATAATCATCCATTGTTGATCCTAAAAAATCACATGAAGGTCGAAACCTGCAGCAGAACTATCACCAATGACGTCGGCTAATTTAGTTGATCCCTTCATTACAAAAATAATCATAATAAAATCAGTGAACTTAGATATTCGATAATTAATATTAAGTGTTTAATTGTCATTGATTGCTTGTGAGTGTTTGATTGGCGTTGATTGGGGCGAAGTTTGAGTAGCCATTCCCGAATAGATGCATGAGGTTGCCTGATGATGGATTGGCTAACGACTTTCTTAAGGGAAAAATCGTCGTCTTTTTGGGAAGGTTTAGACTTGGTTGGTACTAAGAACATAGTCATACATGTGAATAATGTTGAGCATACCTCTCTGTTTTTAAAAGGTTGAGCATGTTATGAATGATTTTGTGACAAATCTTACAACTCTTTTTGTGACTTTTGATTCGTTAGCGGTTAAAATGTTCAATGCTACTTGCATTTTGAAAAGCAAGTAAGATTTTGAACCATCTTGATTTATTTGCAGGCCATGTGTGGTGAGTTGTTAAATAATTCCTTGTGTTTGCTTTTGTCACCTAGAACTTGCCCGGTTGGTCTTGAAATGTTGGTCTTGATTGAGTTTGGTTGGAGAAATGATCTTAGGCTTTCTTTGATGTTCTTGAAGTCCACTTGGCTTAAAAATCCCACCTTTGCGCTAAATATATCCTTAGTTGTCCCCTTTGAGCCTAATCCTTTTTATTGGCAAGCACATTACAAGCTTTATCATTTCTGAAAAGTAACCCTCTTTTGAACCCTTCTCTCCTTGAACTTGAGGTTGTGAAAGATGAGGCTAAAAGCCTAAGTTGGGGTTGTTATGGGAAATTCATTGAAGGGATGCTTACCACATGAGGGCTTAATGTAAAAAAAGAAAGAAAAAAAAAGAAGAGAAAAATTGAAGGATGGACGAAAAGTCTTAAAGAGAGATAAGCTTTGAAAAAGAAACAAAGAAAATTCCCTCCTTGAACTTGAGGTTGTGAAAGTTGAGGCTAAAAGCCTAAGTTGGGGTTGTTATGGGAAATTCATGGAAGGGATGCTTACCACACGAGGGCTTGATGTAAAAGAAAAAAAGAATAAAAAAAGAAGAGAGAAAGTGAAGGATGGATGGAAAGTCTTAAAGAAAGAATAAGCTTTGAAAAAAGAAAGAAAGAAAATGAATAAATGAGACTTGAATCCTCCAAAAGTTGAAAATGGTTGCATGTGGGGGCATCTAGAGTAGAAATAAGAAAAGAAAAAATGAAAAATAGTGTGAAATGTGCATGGGTTTGAAAAGTGGAGAAAGTTGGAAATGTGGAGTTGTTATGTAGTGATCAAGGAAGGTGTAGTCACTTATAGCTAAATAATATCCTTACCTTCCCTAAGCCTACATTAAGAGCTTGACAAAGTCCTTTGAGATTTCTAACCAAATGGAGTTGAGTCAATGTTGATTGAAAATATGGGTAAGCCTATGGTGTGACATATGTGTGCATGAGATGATTCTTTGTGAGTGTGAGTGTTGCATCTTTGTCCCTTGTCTTGTTTACATGTGTGTGTGTGGTTTTGGGACATTCTTTTGAGGGCATGTAAGTTGAAAAAGTGGTGATTTTGAAAATTCCTAATTGAGTCAAGTGAGCATATGAAAGAATTAATGAGTTGAGTCATTTTTTGAGTTTGAGTTGTTGTCACTTAAATGATTCTTGGTTTTTGAAAATGTTTCATGAGAATGTGAGGATTTCTTTTGTGAAAAGTTTGCATGTGGAATATTTGTTAGTACCAACCGAAGCCATTACCTTTGTGCTTAATTGAGAAAGGGAAATTGATTTGTGGTGTGTCTTGAAATAAGAGCCTTTTGTGTTTTTGATTTTCTTTACTTGAGGACAAACAAAGTTTCTAAGTTGGGGGTGTTGATGAGTGGTGAATTTCCACTCATTTGAGCCTCTTTTCATAGTTATTGTGGCTTGCTTTAGTTTAAAATTGGTGCTTTTAACGTGGTTTTTTTCATATTTGCATGAAAATGAAATAGAGAGTTGATTTAGGATATTTGAAGAAACCAAGTGAACTTGAGGCAAAAAGAGAGGAGTTTGAAGAAAAGTTGAATAAATTCGACATTGAGAGGAAGGAACAAGAACTTACTGCCAAAAATGCTCAAAGTCATCAACAGAAAGTGGAGAGCTTGGAGAGCATCACCGTGACTGGAAAAGAAAAAGAGGAAAACGATGAATCTGAAATTACTAAAGGTTGTTTCCACCAAGTCTATTGCATGTTCATTCTATTATTTCTATTTCACGTTTTGTTGACAAGGTTCTCATTTTGAAAAAAACATATGGTGGAGGGAACTAGAGCTTCATGCTTGAATTTGATTTCACCTACAACAACAATAACGTACACAACAAAATGTCATAAAGTGGGGTTTGAGGAGGGTATAGTGTAAACCAACCTTATCCTTACCTTGGGAGGTAGAGTGATTAGACTGTTTTCGATAGACCCTTAATTGTATTTACTTGCACCTCTGATGATAAAATTGTGAAAGTGCCTGATTTATCCTCTTGATAACATTGGTATCTGGGCGACCGCGTATTGTAGTACATAGTACTGCCTGTTTAACTATGCACATCAAGGTTTATGTAGATGAGAAGATATCACCTGGTGTCGTCTATTGTGAAATTTGAACCTTAGTTCCCAAGTTGTTACTTGATCTATTTGATTGCTAGGCCACTCTATTGAAAAGATGAGAATTTACGATTTAATTGGGAACCAAGCTGCATAATTTATTAGCTACCCAGTAGCTCTGTTAGAAATTTGTGAACATTATGATACTTTTTTGAATTTTAATTGTAGTCTACTTTTTTAGAGGAAAAGATATAAAAGAAAAGTGTTATGTTATAGGGTAATTATCCTTGAACCCTCCTCAGTATGGACTTTAGAAACTGTCTGCTTACAACACATTGTTGTGTAAGTTATATTCATTGACTTGCGGTAAAATTCTATTGGTGCCGCTAATCTACAGTGCTAATGGATCAGCTTACTCAATTGTTTTAATATTATCTGTTGTTCTTGAAAATCTTCAAAAGCAGCTGAACTACTTCAGAATGTATATGCTCTTAGTAAGCGTCGTCTTAGAAAACAACTTGTCTCATCATATATCTAGATGTTAAGGATCGTTGATGCTTGTGACTATTGTAGTTATGAGATTATTGGAAATTATATGAGTCATAACACAGTCTTTCTATTCCGTGGCATAAATTTGAAGTCTCGTGAACAAATGATCAAGAACCCCAACCTCTTTTCTTAAAATTTAGTTCCTTCAGTGTCCTCTATTCATGTACTTATTCTTCTATTGGCTACATTTGTTGCAGGTCAGAATTCTTCATTCTATAGATCATGCAAATGTATTGAAGTTCTACTCCTGGTGAGATTTATCTTTTTCATGTCTTGCATGTAACCCCTTTCTTTTTCTTCAATTCTGTTTCTTTGGTAAAAGTCCTTTTGATGTTTAATAAGAAGATTTCTCTAACATATTTTCTAATTCAACCGATCCATAGGTATGAAACATCTGCACATATATTTTGTTGGAAGAAATCTCATGACCTTGTTGCAGCAGGTAAGCACTGGCAGGTCTGCTATTTTCTAAATACATTTCATTGTTCCAGTGGTATAACTACTGTGTTGGCATATAGGATTCCTTATGCTGACATTAGACATGAACATCCAATATTTGTGACAACACCCTAATTCTTCTTGGTCTTTTTTTTAGTAGAGGCGTAGGATATTGAGGTTTCATGGTAAATTTGTTGCATGCCTAAATTGGGATTTCCCAAACAAGCACTATGGACATCAGTGCATGCGCGATTGAACACTTTAATAGAGTTGTTTATAGTCTCACAAATAATGGTAACTTGTTTCTTGTGCCAACAAAATGATGCGAAAGAAATAGGTTTCTTTTTTTATTTGTATTTAAAGAGTAGTCAAAATGAACCACAATTTACTGTAGTTGGTAATTTAAGAACTTGCATCTGCATCATCTTACCTGTATTTTAGTTTAAACCACACCTAGGAGATTTTTAACATCATTTAATCTCTAGTTGAAGGATGGTAAGCTTCCTGAATATTTAATACATGAACGTGTTTGTGGCCTTGTTAGAGCTCTTTCGTAAGTTAGTAACTTTAGCCTTCATTGCTCTTTTGTAACACTTGTTGTTTTCGGCATGAATTTCTTTTTTGGTATTTTGTCTAATATACCAGATCCTTGCATTCAAAGGGAATAATTTACTGTGACTTAAAGCTATCAAACATCATGTTGGATGAAAATGGAGTCACGAAAGTATGGTGATCTTTATGTTGTGACTTTTCCACATCATGATGAGTGCTTTTTACCAGTTATATGATGTTAAAGTTCTATTTGTTTCCTGGCAGTTGTGTGATTTTGGATTAGCAAGAAAATTAAGTGATATATAAAAGACACCTTCCTCCTAGGTAGTTCACCTCTCTCTTCCCTCCTTTTTTCCCTACAATGAACAAAGGAAAAGTTAAATTGGTGGCATAACTATTTGGAAGTGCTTTTGACCAATTATATGACGTTGAAGTTCAATCATGCTTCCTTTTCCTCTTCTAGTCCTTATAAATATATGATTTCTCTGATATCTCAAAATCGTCTATGAACCTTTCAGATATTATTTTGGCATCCATCTAATTTCTCAGTCAGACTTGTAATGCCTCGCAGAAAATCAAATAAAGGTTCAGATGCAATTCCTTCACTTTCATTTGATGCACCACCTCAACTGTCTGATTTTGTCAAAATGTCAAAGGAGCAATAAGAATAGTAGAATTGTCAGTATTAGTGGGAATACTCCCTCAGGGAAGAAGCAAAATGTGATCAGATACCTTGAGCTTTTTGAGCAGCAATGCTGATGCAGCCAACTTGTTGACCAATGACTCTATTGTGTTGGTTAGACTCAAAATGCTTCGTCACTCCAAGGTTTGTCTGTTGCATGCTCAACTTGCTTAACTTTATTGGCTTGTTGATTCGTCACTCTACTTTTTTTGGGAATGAGCAGGCAAATTTTGGAAAATTAGGTGCACCAACTGATGGTTTGAGAGACATGCAAGAGAAAGTGAGAAGGTTTTCCATTGCTGCTTTGGGCGAATTACTATATTATATATCTACCCAAAATGAGCATGTCCGGGATAATAAACCAATGGAATCTCAATCTAAGGTTGGCCGACCCTCATCCTGTTGGCAGGTATCTTTGTTGTTGTAACTTCTTATTGGTGCAGCTTGTCAAGTTTCTTACTCCCTCCATATTAATTCTTGTCTTGTTTTGACTTGGCATGGAGTTTAAGAAAGTAAAGAAGACTTTTGAATAATGTGAATCTAAACTAAAGATATGTAGAATGTACCAACTGTTCTTAAATCTCGTGGTCTTACATGTCATGTAGAAAGATGAAATTTAAGAGTTGCAAAAAACAGAAGACTTGTTTTTGAAATAGACAAAAAAGAAAAGTAGAAAAAACAAATTGAAATGGATGGAGTGTTATATTTGTTAAAAATCCTCTACACAATAAATTACGAAGCTATATGTCAATTAAGTTGTAACTATTAAGTGTTCTATGATCAATCACTTAAAAGCATAGACACTGTCAGAAACACAGTTCTAGCACCAATGCAACTCTTATGAGAAATAATGCAACTTGTCACTAGGATATAAATGGTATACTTATTAATGGGTTAGAAACCATTTATCTTTTAATTAGTAAACTGGATGAACTTATAAGCTTGAAATTCCCCTGTAATGCAACACTATATAGAAGTAAAATAAACAACTGTGTTAAAGATATTTCTCTTGGGGTTGTGGAAAAACTAAGATAAAATCATACATGCATATGTACTATCTTTACATATTGCGAAGCCTCACATTCTGTCTTAACATTCCTTTCTGAAAATATTAATGTTGTAGGTTACAAGTCTAATAATTTCATTGGTTTCATCACTTTTACGAAACGAAGAGGATGACATAACTCAACTTTATGCTCTGAGGACAATTGAAAATATCTCCAGTCAAGGAGGGTACTGGTCAGCTTGTTTCATCAGCCAAGATGTCATTACTAACCTATGCTACATATTTAGGGCTTCTGGAAAGCAGGAGATCATGAGGCTGACAGCAGGGTCTTGCTTGGCTTGTCTTGTTCGTTTTTGCCCTTCTAATATTCAACGAGTCATGGAAAAACTTTCATTCAAGGATATGGTTTCAGGCCTGGTTAAGCGTAATCCACAAGAGCAACAAATCTGCTTAAATATTCTGAACATTACCCTCCTTGAAAGTCATACACTTCCAAGTGTTGGAAGGTACCTTCTTGCCTTGGTTGAAGACAAGAATCTTGTTATGTATCTATTGACTCTAATTGAGCAGGGAAGTGAAGTTTTGAAGGGAAAGGCACTCATATTTGTGGCTCTACTTTGTATGAATGGGAAGAGGTGGCTTCTATTATTTTTTTGCAATGCTAAATTGCTCTTGACCGTTGATAGGTTGGTTGAGAAGAATGACATTGTGAAGAAGTGTTTAGATGAACTTGGGATGGTTGTCACATCAACTGTACCAAGTTTACTTGAGTGTATATATGGGGACATTCAACAACTAAAAGGTGGTAAATGTCGTGGGGAGATAAGTAGCGTCACAAGTTGAAATTCTTCTAAGAATTGCATTTATTTCCTGCTGTTCTCCATCTTCTTGGGTGCGCTTCACTGAAAAGAAGGATTGCTAGTCATCAGGTTCTGCAACAGTTGGTAAATCTTCTTAAACTGGTGGAGTTTCCTTTCCAGGTAATCTGATGATTACCCTCATTACATTTTCTAATTGAAACATAGTTGACCATGAAGTTTAAGAATTCTTTTTGTTGTTGTTGATAAAGTTAAGTGGAGTTCAAGAAATTAGTTCATTGACAAATCTATATCTGAAAATCTTTAGTTATGTATAGCGTATTGAACGTAAATAATGTATGATGCCTTGTTTATTTTTGAATACCACATCTAATAGCAAACCTTAAGAATGAGCAATGCATAAAGATATGGAAGCATAGGCAATCTTCCTTGACACTAAGGATAGGGGAAAACTGAACTACCGATAAAAAGCATAGGCAAAATAACCTAGACCCTGCCTCTTACTCTAAATCTAACAGAAAGACGAGGAGATAGTGTGTTGGACTGTTTCATATCCAACTCACCTAAAGTATATTTGAGTCAGGACTCGACTTCCCGAGTCACAATAGCACCTATTGTAGCCCACCAGTAGGTAAGCAAACCTATACCCAGAACGTCAAGTAACACAATACTCCTCCACCAATGCGGAGGCAATCCATTCATGAATTTTAACGATTTAATGGAGTGTTCACATGGATGGAGGCTCTTGGGCATGGATAGATGATGAGTAGGGAGTTCCGTGCTTTGCATGGGAACATATGTACCTTGAAGGAGCTCCCAGTTGGGCAACACCATGCTTGGATGATATAGCTTGGACCGTGGGATGCCTAACTAAGCGAGGAGGAGCAATTGAAGATGTGCTACATTCGGCGAGCTGAGTTCCACATCGGCGACTCGCCAAACCTCCTTGGCCCTCCAAGATCGCCAACTGGCCAAGGAGCTATGAAGGGGAACGATGCTCATTAGGTGAGCCCACTTGGCTCGCCCATTAGCCATTTCGGGTCACTTTTGGGCCCATCTATGTAATAAGTCCTAACACTATAAATACGTGTCTTAGGGTTTCATTTTAGGAAGTCTGATTTTGAATATTGTGGTTGTAAACCTAAACTCCTTTTGTGAGTGTTGAAAGATTGGTAAGCTTTAGTTGAACCTTGTTTAGAAACGAGGGTTGTTTGGGATATCTATTCCCTTGACGAGGTGAGGTCTTTGGGTTTAATATACCCTTAGGTTGCTCTTTGTTTCCTCTTTTTGTGTCTATCTATTTATCCAAATTTTGTGCTTGTTAGGATTTAGATTGCAGGTTATTGGATTTAATACATCTTTTAGTTGTCAATTGTTTCTTATTTGTGTCTCTTCTTCTATCTTTCTTTTTTCCGCTGTTTATCATGGTTTCTCTCGTGAGAATCGTATTATTTGCTATTAATGATGCAATATCGATTGCCTCAAGGCTATCCATTCACGAATTTCAACGCTTTGATGGAGTTTTCTCAAGGATGGAGGCTCTTGGGCATAGATGGATGACGAGGAGGGAGTTCCATGCCTTGCATGGGCATATATGCACCTTGAAAGAGCTCACAGTTAGGCAACACCATGCTTGGATGATATAGCTTGGAGCGTGGGAGGCCTAACTAAGAGAAGAGGAGGAATTTAAGATGTGCTCCATTCGGCGAGCTGACTTTCACATCGGCGACCCGCCAAACCTCCTAGGTGAGGGTTCCAAGATAGCCAACTGGCCCAAGGCGAGCCCGACTTTGCTCGCCCATTATCCATTTCGGGTTACTTTTTTGGCCCATCTATATAATAAGCCCTAACAATATAAATAGGTGTCAAACGGTTTCATTTTAGGAAGGTTGATTTTGAATATTATGGTTGTAAACCTAAACTCCTTGTGTGTGAGTGTTGTAAGTTTGGTAAGCTTTTGTTGAACCTTGTTTAAAAACGTGGGTTGCTTGGGATATCGATTCCCTAGAGGTCTTCGTAAGAGTTAGGTGATTCTTGTTGGATTAACGAGGTGAGGTCTTTGGGTTTAATATACCCTTAGGTTGCTTTTTGTTTACTCTTTTTGTGTCTATCTATTTATCCAGATTTGGTGCTTGTTAGGATATAGATTGGAGGTTATTGAATTTAATATATCCTGCAGTTGCCAATTATTTCTTATCTTGTGTCTCTTCTTTTATCTTTCTTGTTTTCCACTGTTAATCATCGTTTCTCTCGTGACAATCATATCATTTGGTATGGTTGATGCAATACAGATTGCCTCAAGGCTATCCATTCACGAATTTGAACGCTTTGATGGAGTGTTCACAAGTGTAGAAGCTCTTGGGCATGGATGGATGACGAGGAGGGAGTTCCATGCCTTGCATGGGTACATATTCACCTTGAACGAGCTCCTAGTTGGGCATTACCATGCTTGGATGATATAGCTTGGAGCGTGGGAGGCCTAACTAAGCGAGGATGAGCGATTGAAGATGTGCTCCTTTCGGCGAGCTGACTTCCACATCGGCGACCCACCAAACCTTGGCGAGGGTTTAAAGATCGCCAACTAGCCCAAGGAGCTATGAAGGGGAAAGATGCTCATTAGGTGAGCTGAAGACCATTGGCGAATCGCCAAGTGGATTGGGCGATGGTCCCCAGACTGCCCAAAGTTCAAGTAGTTCCCCATCAGAGGCAAGGAACAGGATTCCTAGCCGAGTATATTGGGCGCTTCGCCGAGCCATTAGGCGAGCCCGACTTTGCTGGCCCATTAGGAAATTCGGGACACTTTTTGGCTCATCTATGTAATAAGTCCTAACAGTATAAATAGGTGTCTTAGGGTTTCATTTTTGGAAGGTTGATTTTGAATATTATGATTGTAAACCTAAACTCCTTGTGTGAGTATTGAAAGCATGGTAAGCTTTCTTTGAGCCTTGTTTAGAAACGAGGGTTGCTTGGGATATCGATTCCCTTGAGGTCTTCGTAAGAGTTAGGTGCTTCTTGTTTGATTAACGAGGTGAGGTCTTTGGGTTTAATATACCCTTAGGTTTATCTTTGTTTCCTCTTTTTGTGTCTATATTTATCCAGATTTGGTGCTTGTTTGGATCTAGATTGGAGGTTATTGGATTTAATACATCATTTAGTTGCCAATTGTTTCTTATTTTGTTTCGTTTCTCCTATTTTTCTTGTTTTCCGCTCTTTATCACCGTTTCTCTCATGAGAATCATATCATTTGGTATCAATGATGCAATATCGATTGCCTCAAGGCTATCCATTCACAAATTTCAACGCTTTGATGGAGTGTTTTCAAAGATAGAGGCTCTTGGGCATGGATGGATGACGAGGAGGGAGTTCCATGCCTTGCATGGGAACATATGCACCTTGAAGGAGCTCCCAGTTAGGCATTACCATGCTTGGATGATATAACTTGGAGTGTGGGAGGCATAACTAAGCGAGAAGGAGCAATTTAAGATGTACTCCATTCGGCGAGCTGATTTCCACCTCGGTGACCCGCCAATTCTCCTTGGCGAGGGTTCCAAGATAGCCAACTAGACCAAGGAGCTATGAAGGGGAAAATTCTCATTAGGCTAGCTGAAGACCATTGGTGAATTGCCAAGTGGATTAGGTGAGGGTCCCCAGACCGCCCAAAGTTCCTGTAGTTCCCAGCAAAGGCAAGGAACAGGATTCCTCGCTGAGTATATTGGGCGCATCGCCGAGCCATTAGTCGAGCCCAACTTTGCTCGCCCATTAGGCAATTCGGGTCACTTTTGGGCCCATCTATGTAATAAGTCCTAACAGTATAAATAGGTGTCTTAGGGTTTCATTTTAGGAAGGTTGATTTTGAATATTGTGGTTGTACACCTAAACTCCTTGTGTTAGTGTTGTAAGTTTGGTAAGCTTTTGTTGAACCTTGTTTAGAAATGAGGGTTGCCTGGGATATCGATTCCCTTGAGGCCTTCGTAAGAGTTAGGTGCTTCTTGCTGGATTAACGAGGTGTGGTCTTTGGGTTTAATATACCCTTAGGTTGCTCTTTTTTCCCTCTTTTTGTGTCTATATATTTATCCAAATTTGCTGCTTGTTAGGATATAGATTGGAGGTTATTGGATTAAATACATGCTTTAGTTGACAATTGTTTCTTATCTTGTGTCTCTTCTTCTATGTTTCTTGTTTTCCGCTTCTTATCATCATTTCTCTTGTGAGAATCGTATTATTTGGTATCAATGATGCAAATAGATTGCCTCAAGGATATCCATTCACGAATTTCAACGCTTTGATGGTGCATTTCCATTTTCCAAAAGATGCAGTCCTTGAATGGAAAGGTAATATTGGGGCAGCAAGAGGTAAATTTATTTCTTATGTTATGACAAAGAAGATGATGTCCAAAGGATACATATGTCATCTAGTGATAGTGAAAAATATAGATGCGGAGCCACCAACTCTTCAATCCATTCCGTTAGTAAATGAGTTTCCTGATGTATTTCCTAAAGATCTTCCAAGTTTGCCTCCATAACGAGAAGTAGAGTTTGGTATTGATGTGATTCCAGATACTCAACCTATCTCCATTCCTCCGTATAGAATGGCCCCGGTAGAATTACGGGAGTTGAAGAAGCAATTAAAAGACTTATAGGAAAAAGGATTCATAACGCCTAGTATGTCCCCATGGGGAGCACCAGTTTTATTTATACGCAAGAAAGATAGGTTGCTAAGAATGTGTATCGACTACCTGCAGTTGAATAAGGTAACGATTAAGAACAAATCTCCCCTCCCTAGAATTGATGATTTGTTTGATCAGTTACAAGGTTCTAGGTGTTTTTCAAAGATCGACTTGAGGTTGGGTTATCACCAAGTAAGGGTCAAAGACAAAGATATTTCCAAGACAACTTTTCAGACACGGTATGGTCATTTTGAGTTTTTAGTCATGTCATTCGGGCTAACAAATGCACCAACTTTTATGGATTTAATGAACAGGTTTTTCAAGCCATTTCTAGATTTGTTCGTGATAGTATTCATAGATGACATTTTGGTGTATTCAAGATCAGAAGATGACCATGCTAATCACCTGCGGCATGTTTGACAAATTCTTCGTGATCATAAGTTGTATGCAAAGTTCTCTAAATGTTAGTTCTGGTTGAAATTTGTGGCATTCTTATGTCATATTGTTTTCGATGAAAGAATAAGGGTTGATAACCAAAAGATAGAAGCCTTGAAAAAATGGCCAAGACCTACAACGCCTACGGAGATCCGTACTTTCTTGGAATGGCAGGTTATTACAGAAGGTTTGTTGAAGGATTCTCTTCCATTGCTGCACCCTTAACAAAGCTAACACACGAAGAAACTAAGTTTTGGTGGAGTGATGAATGTGAAAGAATCTTCCAAGAACTGAAGAATAAATTAACTTATACACCTGTATTGGTACTTCCAGAAGGCACGGAAGGCTATGCAGTGTATTGTGATGCTTCGGTAGTGGGCTTAGGTTGTGTATTGATGCAGCATGGTAAAGTAATAGCTTATGGCTCAAGGCAGTTGCGGCCACATGAGAAAACTTATCCAACCCATGATCTAGAGCTAGCAGCAGTTGTCTTTGCTTTGAAGATATGACGCCAATACTTGTATGGAGTTGATGTTGACATATACATTGATCACAAGAGTTTGCAATTTATCTTTAAGCAAAATAACCTAAATCTGAGGCAGCGAAGATGGATGGAGCTATTAAAAGATTATGACATTGGTATCTTGTATCATCTAGGGAAAGCAAATGTAGTAGCTGATGCATTAAGTCGTAAAATAATGGCAAGCACTTATGGTTAGTCTGTGGAAAGAAAAGGAATAACTAAGGATCTATGTCAACTAGCTAGTTTCGGGGTTCTTCTTGAATCTCCAGACGAAGGGGTTATTGTGCAAAATGTGGCAGAATCCTCATTAGTAGTGGATGTGAAAGAGAAGCAGTACATTGATCTTACTCTATTAAAGCTTAAGGAGAATGTATAATAGGTTATGACAAAGGTATTTGAGCTGACGCAAGAGGGAGTACTTCGATGTCAAAACAGATTGTGTGTACCTATTTTAGATGAACTAAGAAACAAGTTTATGATGGAAGCACATCATTCGAGATATTTTGTCCATCCGGGGTCAACTAAAATGTATCATGACTTGAAAGAAATGTATTGGTGGGGGATGTGAACAAGAACATTGCGGAATTCGTGGCTCAATGTCCAAATTGTCAACAAGTAAAAGTAGAGCACCAAAAGCCCATAGGTTATATGCAGTGTATAGAACTTCCAATTTTGAAGTGGACATGATCAATATGGATTTTGTCACTGATTTGCCTCACTCATTTCGGAAGTTTGACTCCATATGGGTAATAGTTGATAGACTCACCAAATCATCACACTTTTTTTCGGTGAAAACTATTTATACAACTAAAGAGTATGTAAGGTTGTATATTAAAGAGATAGTTCGATTAAATGGAGTGCCAATCTCTATAATATCTGATAGAGGAGCTCAATTCACTTCAAATTTTTGGAAGTCATTTCAGAAGAGTTTGGGAACACAAGTGAATTTAAGTACAACCTTTCACCACCAAACAGACGGTCAGGAAGAGCATACAATTCAAACACTTGAGGATATGCTGCGAGCTTGGGTATTCTTCAAGGGTAGCTGCGATGATCATTTACCGCTAATTGAATTCGCTTAAAACAATAGCTTCCATTCAAGTATTAAAATGGCACCTTATGAAACTTTATATGGTAGAAAATGTAGATCCCCAATTGGTTGGTTTGAAACAGGTGAAACTGTCTCATTTGGGCCAGACCTTGTTCATCAAGCTATGGAAAAAGTCAAGGTGATACAACAACGGCTAGAGAAAGCTCAAAGTCGACATAAATCATATGCGGATGTTAGAAGGAGAAGACTAGAATTTACCATAGGGGATTGGATGGACTTGAATGTGTCACCGATGAAAGGGGTAATTCAGTTTGGTAAAAAGGGAAAGTTGAGTCCACGGTACATTGAGCCATATAAGATTATCCGAAGAATTGGCCAAGTTGCGTATGAGTTAGAGCTACCTCAAGAACTTTCAACCGTTCATCCGGTGTTTCATGCCTTAATGCTTCGAAAATGCATAGGTAACCCATCTCGTATTACTCCTACTGAAGATGTACAAGTTACGAGAGATCTCACTTTTGAAGAAGTACCTATTGCTATTCTTTATCGACAAGTTAGGAAGTTAAGGAATAAAGACTAAGTAGCTTCTGTAAAAGTATTATGGAAGAACCAGCAAGTAGAAGAAGTAACATGGGAAGCGGAAAAAGCAATGAAATTGAAGTATCCTCATCTCTTCCAGACCAATGAGAAAGATGAAAATGTTGAGTTGAGGCGTTAACAAGTATAAGTCTATATGTTTAATGTGAGTAATAGTAATACTTAGGCTTGAACTTGTTTGGGCTAGATAAACATGATAACATTCGAGGACGAATGTTTTAAGTGGGGAAGGATGTAACAACCCGTATTATGCATATGCTTGTTTTGTTCTTTTGATACTTGACATAGCCTTACAGTATAGGTGAGGGACCATGTTTCTTATATTATTAATGTTGGTTTAAACTTGCTCGGAAGGTGATGTGATGCCTTGCACGTTGAAGCATGTGTACTGCAGGTTATAACTCCAACAGAAATATTTAAACTCGAAACGGGAAGGTGGTAATTGAGCTGAAAGTTGAAAGTTAAGTGCTAATTTAAAGAAAAAGAGATTAATAATTAGAAAATGGATTAAAATAGGTGAGTTGCTTGCTTGACTTAACTAAGCTAGTAGGTGACAAGTAGATGCATCACATACTTTGACTTATTGACCAGCCCAAAGAACCAAGTAGGTGCATCATCTACTTGAGGTATATGGATCTAATTAAAAAGTCCAAGGTTTATGGATCAGATTTGGGCCTATACTAATGGACTCACTTGAGGCCCAAACTATGTTAAATAAAACAAAATGAAATTAAAGCCCAGCCGTTAAATCTGCCAAGGCCCAATATATTTAAGCCCAAGTGAAAGCTAGTAGGTGCCTCACCTAGTTTGATCTTTTGAGCTGCTTGATATGCATAAGAAAGTGCATCACTTACTTGACCAATGAGTGGCTGAAAATGAAGCTTTCTACTGGATATTCTTAAAAGTGAAGAAAACTCAATATAAAGATATAATGGCTGCTATTCTCACTCATTTTAACACAAATTATTGAGGATTAGCTTCAACTCTTCCTCTCTCTTTTCTCTTTTGGATTCAACAACAGCCTTAAAGTTCTTCTAGGGTTCTTGAAGAAACCCTCATCTCTGCAAGACAAGGTAAGTGAAAACACTTATGAATTTTGCTTAATTCTCCCATGGATGATTAGAAAAAACAAAAATTCATGTTCAAGTATAGGTATAAAGGCATAATATTTCCAGAAGCTACTACTTACTTCCTTGGTTATTAAGATACTTTTCTTTTTTTCTTTGGTTTAAGTGTGAAGGGAAGTTGAAGTTCTTGAGGAATTCAAGTTATAAGGAGTAGTTGTAGAAATTGAGGTAAGGTTACTGCTGCATTTTCTTCCTCCTTATGTATGAGTTTGAGTGAGGATTTATGGGTGTGCTGTCATAAATAACTCAAGGGGGTGGTGAGTTCAATAATTGGTTGTATGATAAAGAATACTTGAGGCTGTTGTATGTGTATTGTTGTTGGTGCAGTTTGGGTAATCTTGGAAAAAGATATATAATGTATGTATTTGGCAGAGAAGGAGGATGTGGTGATACACATTGTTTTAAGGGCTATATGGGCTCATTATCCATCAAAGTTAGCTATTATTTTATGAGGATCACGGTGTGATAGCTGCTAATTTAAATTTATCATGACTTATATTATAGATTAAAACCTGAAAGGAAAGGCTGAATCGTGATAGTTGTATTGATCAGAAGATAAGGTATGTAAGGTTATTCGATTCAATATTGTTCGGCATGAAATCTGATACTTGAGATTAATATCAATAAGTGAATTTCCTAAGTTCTATTCCTAGTAAAGGAAACATAGTTGCAGCGTATGATCTCCAAATAACTAACAATATTTTCCCCCTTTTCTTAGTGTATAAAATTATATCATTATATGTTTAGTACTCTATATTTGTGTAAGTAGCTTCCTATGTGCTGGTATAAAAATGGTATTTGCAAAAGCATGTTTGGTGAATCCTCCTCTTAGTCAATTGAAGTCAATTGTGTCATTTAAGCTCACAAGTAATGCATTGATGTTACATAGCTCCTTATGTCATTGTTACTGCCTTGAAGTATTATTTTCATGTCTTGTACTACTGGTCCGTAGTTCCAAATATAAAAAAAAATTATGAACACCGAAACAACAATCTCAAAGATTAAAGAATAGTAAAGAAATCTGTATAATTAAGGGTGGCAGCTCAGGGGCGAAAGCCTAGCATGGGCCGATCGCAATTGGTATAGAAGGGTGGCAGCTCAAGGGCGTAAGCCTAGTATGGGCCGATCCCAATTTGTGTAATTATGTGGACCGCATCCCAGGGGTTAAAATGCCTAGTATGGGTCATCCTCTTCTACCACTAATCAGTTGGTCATTCATATCACATGCCTTATAAAGATCATAACACACACAAAGGTAAAGAAAAGAATGTAACATACATGATCCCACAAGAGTTAACAAAGGTGGTCTTCTGTTCTGATTTATGCACACATATATTGATACTTGGTTTTATTCGGACTCTTATTTTATATATGTTATTGCCTTACATATTCAGTATATTTTCTCGTACTGACATCGCTCGCGGGGGACGCTGCATTTCATGTTGCAGGCACAGGTACTTCAGCTAGTAGACCTCCTCGGTAAGAGCACACGACACTCAACTACTTTTGTTGAGCTCCAAATTGATTCGGAGCATTGTTGAGTCTTTGGTAAATTCATTTTGGGTATTGTATCGTAGTTAAGGGTAATGCGGGGTCTGTCCCAACCTACTCTAAGGTTTTCTATCTTTTAGAGGCTTTGTAGACTTATGTTTATGGTTTAGTTGCGTCTTAACAAGTTGTGGCCTCAACGACCAAGTCTTGTATATAAGTTTTGGGTCTACTAATGATGGTTCGTATCGCTGCATCCTATGTGAACTTGTCACAAGATTGTCATAGTTATATGCATAGTAAGCACAGGTTACATGTTGGTTCTCTCGGGCCTAGAGGGCATCGGGTGCCTGTCCGTCTTAATGGGATTCGGGACGTGACAAAAATGATATCAGAGCAGGTCATCCTAGGGAGTCTACAAAGCCGTGTCTGTGTAGAGTCTTGCTTATGGATGTGTTGTGCACCACATTTATAAACAGGAGGCTACGGGACATGAGAAGTTGTCTCCTTTCTTTCATTTCTTAGATTGTGCGATAGAACTAGTGTTGATGCCGAATTATATCTAATTCCTAAATTGTTTTATTATAGCAAGGATGCCGGTTATGAGAAAGAGCAAAAGTACTGGTAAGCAAGTAGATGTGGCTGCCCAAGAAGGGACCAGCCAACCACCACCTAGTTAAGCTGTACAATGTCAGGCTCAAGATGAGTCTCCCTCACAGACTTTCCCGACCCCTCCATCTACAAAAGATCTAAGGAGGGAAGCTGCTACTCAAGAACCCCCTATTAATACTACTGAGCAAGATTTGAGGAATGCGGTCCAATTATTGACTCGTATAGTTGCTGGCCATGACCAAAGACAAGAAGGTCCAGTTGCAGGTACTAGTGGTGTAGACAGAGCAGCTGGCACGCGGATACGTGATTTCCTTAATTTGGACCTTGCATCATTCACCGGGTCAGATCCTAATGAAGATCCACAAGACTTTATATATCAGATCCAACGCACTTTCGATGGTATGCATGTAAGTGGTAAAGAAACGCTCGAGCAAGCAGCATATAGATTAAAGGGTGTCATTGTATGAAAAGATTTCAAAAAGGCATTCCTTGACCATTACCTGCCATTGGAGATCTGAGAGGCCCGTGCAGATCAATTCTTAAATCTCCACCAAGGAAGTATGAGCGTGAGAGACTACATTCTCAAATTTAATTCCTTGGCCAGGTATGCTCCTAATGTAGTAGCTACTATGGGGGATAGAGTTCATCGATATGTGGATAGATTAGATTCATAACTGGTTAGAGACTGTACCATTGCTTCGTTGAATAAAGATATGGATATAGCAGGGATGCAAGCTTTTGCGCAAAAGTTAGAGGATCAAAGGCAAAGAAGAAAGACACAAGAGTCAGAAACAGGGCATTCTAAGAGGGCCATGGGGCAGTTTACACCATCCCAAGGTGAGTTTAGGGCTCGGTTCTTTAAAAGACCACCTAGGCCATCATCTTCCTACTCTATAGCTAGTGCCCCACATCACTTTCAAGAGTCTAGGGGCAATCAGTTTGGGCAAAGAGGTGAAAACCAAGGTTCACGAACAATGGGGTACCAACAGTAGGGAAGTATGAGCCAATCAAGACCTCCTCGACAGTCTTTTAAATAATGTGGAAGAAATCATTTAGGTGCATGTCGGTTTGGGACAAATGTTTGTTTTTGGTGTGGTACACCAGGTCATATGATGAGAAATTGCCCTCATAGGGGTGTGGGTGGTGTGGCACAACCTAGTAGATCAATTGCTGCATCATCATCATCAGCACCTTCTTTAGGTAGGCGACATATGCCTACTGGTCGTGATAGAGGAGCTAGGGGAGTATCCAGTTCAAATGGAGTTCAAAATTGCACATATGCTCTCAGGGATTGACAAAATTTAGAAGCCTCACCGGATGTGGTTACAGGTACATTGTCCATCTTTTCACATATTGTATATGTAATAATTTATCTGGGGTCTACACTATCATATGTTACTCCATTGATTGCTGAAAAGTTCAAAAGAACACCAGAATTATTAGTGAAGCCATTTGAAGTGTGTAAACCAATTGGTGAGTCTATTATAGCTAGAAGGGTTTTTCGTAATTGTATTGTAACTGTTTGTGATCGTGATACATTGGCTAACCTTGTTGAGCTAGAAATGGTGGATTTTGATGTTATAATGGGTATGCATTGGTTAGCTTCTTTTTATGCCACAGTGAATTGCCGAACTAAGATGCTGCATTTCCATTTTCCAAAAGAGGTTGTCCTTGAGTGGAAAGGTTGGGACACCAAGAGGTAAATTTATTTCTTGTCTTAAAGGCAAAGAAGATGATGTCCAAAGGATACATATGTCATCTAGTGAGAGTGAAAAATATAGATGTTGAGCCACCATCTCTTCTATCAATTCCAGTGGTAAATGAATTTCCCAATGCATTTCCTGAAGATCTTCCGGGTTTGCCTCCAGAACGAGAAGTAGAGTTTGGTATTGATGTGATTCCAGATACTCAACCTATATCCATCCCTCCATATAGAATGGCCCCGGCAGAATTACGGGAGTTGAAGGAGCAATTAAAAGACTTATTAGATAAAGGATTCATAAGGCCTAGTATGTCCCCACGGGGAGCACCAGTTTTATTTTTACGCAAGAAAGAAGGCTCGTTAAGAATATGTATCGACTACCGGCAGTTGAATAAGGTAGCGATTAAGAACAAATATCCCCTCCATAGAATTGATGATTTGTTTAATCAGTTACAAGGTGCTAGGTGTTTTTCAAAAATTAACCTGAGGTCAGGTTATCACCAAGTAAGGGTCAAAGACAGAGATATACCCAAGACAACTTTTCAAACACGGTATGGTCATTTTGAGGTTTTAGTCATGTCATTCCGGCTAACAAATGCACCAGTAGTTTTCATAGATTTGATGAATAGGGTGTTCAAGCCATTTTTAGATGTGTTCGTGATAGTATTCATAGATGACATTTTGGTGTATTCAAGATCGGAAGAGGGCCATTCTAATCATGTGCGGTAGGTTTTACAAATTCTTTGTGATCGTAAGTTGTATGCAAAGTTCTCTAAATGTGAGTTCTGGTTAAAATTTGTGGCATTTTTAGGTCATATTGTATCCGATGAAGGAATAAAGGTTGATAACCAAAAGATAGGAGCCGTGAAAAACTGGCCAAGACCTACAACGCCTACGGAGATTCGTAGTTTCCTTGGATTGGCAGGTTATTACAGAAGGTTCGTTGAAGGATTCTCTTCCATTGTTGCACCCTTAACAAAGCTAACACACAAAGAAACCAAATTTCAGTGGAGTGATGAATGTGAAAGAAGCATCCAAGAGCTGAGGAATAAATTAACTTCTACGTGTATTAGTACATCCATAAGGAACAGAAGGGTATGTAGTGTATTATGATGCTTCGGGAGTGGGCCTAGGATGTGTATTGATGCAGCATGGTAAAGTAATAGCTTATGGTTCAAGGCAGCTACGGCCACATGAGAAAAATTATCCAACTCATGATCTAGAGCTAAGTAGCAGTTGTCTTTGCTTTGAAGATATGGCGCCACTACTTGTATCGAATTCATGTTGACCTATACACTGATCACAAGAGTTTGCAATATATCTTTAAGCAAAAGGACCTAAATCTGAGGCAGCGAAGATGGCTGGAGCTATTAAAAGATTATGAAATAGATATCTTATATCATCCTGGGAAAGCAAATGTATTAACTGATGCGTTAAGTCGTAAAATAATGGAAAGCACTTATGGGCAGTCTGTGGAAAGACAAGGAATAACTTAGGATCTATGTCAACTAGCTAGCTTGGGGGTTCGCTTTCTTGAATCTCCAGACGAAGGGGCTATTGTGCAAAATGGGACAGAATCCTCATTAGTAGTGGAAGTGAAAGTGTAGCAGTACACTGATCATATTCTATTAAAGCTTAAGGAGAATGTACAACAGGGTATGACAAAGGCATTTGAGCTTACGCAAGAGGGAGTACTTTGATGTCAAAATAGATTATGTGTACCTAATGTAGATGAATTAAGAAAGAGGATTATGATGGAAGCACATCAATCGAGATATTCTGTCCATCCGGGGTCAACTAAAATGTATCATGACTTGAAAGAAATGTGTTGGTGGGGGGACCTGAAGAAGAACATTGCATAATTTGTGGCTCTATGTCCAAATTGTCAACAAGTAAAAGTAGAGCACCAAAAGCCAGGAGGTTAAATACAGTGTATAGAACTTCCAATTTGGAAGTGGGACATGATCAACATGGATTTTGTCACTGGTTTTCCTCGTTCATTTCAGAAGTTTGATTCTATATGGGGTAATTGTTGATAGATTGACCAAATCAGCGCACTTAATGCCGGTCAAGACTACTTATACAGTCGAAGAATACGCGAGGTTGTATATTAAAGAGATAGTTCGTCTACATGGAGTGTCAATCTCTATTATATCGGATCGTGGAGCTCAATCCACTGCAAATTTTTGGAAGTCATTTCAGAAGAGTTTAGGAACACAAGTGAATTTAAGTACAGTCTTTCATCCTCAAACAAACGATCAGGCAGAGCGTACAATTCAAACACTTGAGGATATGCTGAGAGCTTGTATATTGGACTTCAAAAGTAATTGAGATGATCATTTGCCATTGATTGAGTTTGCATAAAATAATAGCTACCATTCAAGTATTAAAATGACACCTTATGAAGTATATGGTAGAAAATGTAGATCCCCAATTGGCTGGTTCGAAAAAGGTGAAACTACCTTATTTGGGCCAGATCTTGTTCATCAAGCTATGGAAAAAGTCAAAGTGATACAATAGCGGCTAGAAACAGCTCAAAGTCGATATAAATCATATGCGGATGTTAGAAGGAGAGGACTAGAATTTTCTATAGGGGATTGGGTGTTCTTGAAGATGTCACCAATGAAAGAGGTAATGAGGTTTGGTAAAAAGTGAAAGTTGAGTCCAAGCTATACAGTGCCATATAAGGTTATCCGAAGAATTGGCCAAGTTGCATATGAGTTAGAGTTACCTCAAGGGCTTTCAACCGTTCATCCGGTGTTTCATGTCTCAATGCTTCGAAAATGCGTAGGTGACCCATCTCGTATTACTCCTACTGAAGATGTACAAGTTACGAGAGATCCCACTTATGAAGAAGTATCCATTGCTATTCTTTATCGACAAGTTAGGAAGTTAAGAAATAAAGAAGTAGCTTCTGTAAAAATATTATGGAGGAACCAACAAGTAGAAGAAGTTACATGGGAAGCGGAAGAAGCAATGAAATTGAAGTATCCTCATCTCTTCCAAACCGATGAGAAAGATTTAAATGTTAAGTTGAGGCATTAACAAGTAAGTATAAGTCTATATTTTCAATGTGATTAGCAGTAGTACTAACTTAGGCTTGAACTTGTTTGGGCTGGATAAACGTACTAACATTCGAGGACGAATGTTTTAAGGGGGGAAGGATGTAACAGCCCGTATTATGCATATGCTTATTCTATTCTTGTGATACTTGACATAAGCCTTATAATAGTGAGGGACCATGTTTATTATATGATTAGCGTTGGGTTAAACTAGCTCGAAAGGTGATGTGATGCCTTGCATGTTGCAGCATGTGTACTGCAAGATATAACTCCAACGAAAGTATTTAATCTCGAGACGGGAAGGTGGTTATTAAGCTTAAAGTTGAAGGTTAAGTGCTAAGTTAAAGAAAAATACATTAATTATTAGAGAATGGAATAAAATAGGTGAGCAATAGGCAAATCTGCCAAGGCCCAATATATTTAAGCCCAAGTGAAAGCTAGTACGTGTATCACCTAGCTTGTCCTTTTGAGCTGCTTGATATACATAAGCAGGTGTATCACCTACTTGATCAATTAGTGGCTGAAAATGAAGCTTTCTAGTGGATATTCATAAAAGTGAAGAAAACTCAATATAAAGATATATTGGCTGCTATTCTCACTCATTTTAACACAAATTATTGAGAATAAGCTCCAGCTCTTTCTCTCTCTTTTCTCTTAAGGATTACACAATGGCCTTAAAGTTCTTCTAGGGTTCTTGAAGAAACCCTCATCTCTGCAAGACAAGGTAAATGAAAACACTTATAGATTTAGCTTAATTATCCCATAGATGATTAGGAAAACATGTTATTCATGTTAAAGTATAGGTATAAAGGCATAATATTTCCAGAAGCTACTGCTCACTTCCTTGGTTATTAAGATACTTTTCTCTTCTTCTTTGGTTTAAGTATAAAGGAAAGTTGAAGTTCTAGAGGAATTCAAGTTATAAGGAAAAATTGTAGAAATTGAGGTAAGGTGACTGCTCCATTTTCTTCCTCCTTATGTATGAGTTTGAGTGAGGAATTATGGGTGTGCTGCCATAAAGAACTCAAGGGGGTGGTGAGTTCAATAATTTGTTTTATGATAAAAGAATATTTGAGGCTGTTTTATGTGTATTGTAGTTGGTGCAGTTTGGGTAATCTTGGAAAATGATATATAATGTAAGTATTGGGCAGAGAAGGAGGGTGTGGTGATACACATTGTTTTAAGGGCTGTATGGCTCATTATCCGTCAAAGTTAGCTACTCTTTTACGAGGCTCACAGTGTGATAGCTGCTAATTTAAATTTATCATGACTTATATTGTAGATTGAAACCTGAAAGGGGAGGCTGAATCGTGATAGTTGTATTGATCAGAAGATAAGGTATGTAAGGCTATTCGATTCAATATTCTTCGGCGTGAAATCTGATACTTGAGATTAATATCAACAAGTGAATTTCCTAAGTTCTATTCCTAGTAAAGGAAACATAATGGCAGCGTATGGTCTCCAAATATCTAACAATATTTTCCCCTCTCCTTAGTGTATAGATTTACTTCATTATATATTCACTACTCTATACTTGTGTAATTATCCTCCTATGTGCTGGTATATAAATGGTATTTGCAAAAGCAAGTTTGGTGAATCCTCTTCTTACTCAGTTGAAGTCAATTGTGTCATTTAAGCTCACAAGTAATGCATTGATGTTACATAGCTACTTATGCCATTGTTACTGTCTTAAAGTATTATTTTCATGTCTTCTACTACTGCTATAGTCCCAAATATATAAAAATGATTATGACCACCAAAACAACAATCTTAAAGATTAAAGAATCTTAGTAAAGCAATCTATATAATTAAGGGTGGTAGCTCAGGGGCGAAAGCCTAGCATGGGCCGATCCCAATTGGTATTGAAGGGTGGCAGCTCAAGGGTGAAAGCCTAGCATGGGCCGATCCCAATTTGAATAAATATGAGGACCACATCCAGTTGTTAAAATACCAAGCATGGGTCATCCTCTTCTACCACTGATCAACTGGTCATTAGTATCAAATGCCTTATAAAGATCAAAACACACAGAAAGGTAAAGACAAGAATGTAACATACATGATTCCACAAAAGTTCACCAAAGTGGTCTTCTGTTCTGATCTATGCACATATATATTGATACTTGGTTTCATTGAACACTTATTTTGATATGGTATTGCATTACATATTCAGTACATTTTCTCATACTGACGTCCCTCGCGGGAGATGTTGCATTTCATGTTGCAGGCACATGTACTTTAGCTATTAGACCTCTTCAGTAAGAGCACACGACACTCAACTACTTTCGGTGAGGTCCAGATTTATTCGGAGCTTTACTGAGTCCTTGGTAGATTAATTTTGGTATTGTATCGTGGTTAAGGGTAAGGCGTGGTATGTCCCAACCTACTCTAAGGTTTATTATCTTTTAGAGGCTTTGTAGACTTATGTATATGCTCCAGTTGCGTCTTAACAAGTTGTGGCCTCAACAACCAAAACTTGTATATAAGTTTTGGGTCTACTTATGTTGGTTCATATCACTGCATCCTATGTGAACTTGTCACAAGATTGTCATAGTTATATGCATAGTAGGCACAAGTTACATGTTGGTTCTCTCGGGCCTTTATGGCATCGGATTCCTGTCTGTTTTAATGGGATTTGAGGCGTGAAAAAAGTGGTATCAGAGTAGGTCATCCTAGGGAGTCTACAAAGCCGTGTCTGTGTAGAATCTTGCTTATGGATGTGTTGTGCACCACATTTATAAACAGGAGGCTGCGGGACATGTAGGAGTTGTCTCAGTTCTTTCATTTCTTACACCTTGCGATAGAACCAAAGTTGTAGGTTAATCGTAGTTAACTTTTGAATTGCTTTTATTATGGCAAATATGATGATTACGATACTTTTCTCTCCTTGTTTGGTTTAAGTGTGAAGGGAAGTTGAAGTTCTAGAGGAGTTCAAGTTATAAGGAAAAGTTGCAAAAATTGAGGTAAGGTGACTGATCCATTTTCTTCCTCCTAATGTATGAGTTTGAGTGAAGAATTATGAGTGTGCAGTCATAAAGAACTCAAGGGGGTGGTCAGTTCAATAACTGGTTGTATGATAAAGAATATTTGAGGCTCTTTTATGTGTATTGTTGGTGGTGCAACTTGGGTAATCTTGGAAAAGGATATATAATGTATGTATTGGGCAGAGAAGGAGGGTGTGATGATACACATTATTTTAAGGGCTGTATGGGCTCATTATCCATCAATGTTAGCTACTGTTTTACGGGGCGCACGGTGTGATTAAAACCTAAAAAGGGAGGTTGAATCGTGATAGTTCTTTTGGTCAAAGGATAAGGTATGTAAGGCTATTCGATTTCCTATTTCTTTGGCATGAATCCAACACTTACATTACAAAAAGTAAGCTTTCTAAGTGTCCTTGGTAGTGACTGATTCATAGTTGCAATTCCTACTCCCTAGAGCAGTAAAGTGAGTACTCTAATATGATTTTGTTACTAAATGTACGTGCTTACTCTACGAAGTATTAGCTTGAAAGGTTTAAACTTGTTTCATCATCAAAGTACCCTTGGGACGTATTTCCCTTATATAAATCAAAATGATCCTAGGTTACACATGGTACATATGTTTATATGTTGGATATACAATCTGCCCTTATCATCCCAACTTGCTTCAATTATCTATATGTATGTCATCTTTTCACATGTTCATATGTTCCCTTTATTGGTTATTACTCTCATTGTGTTAGACTATAATGTTACCTCACAAGATCCCTACTTGCTCTATTGTACATTTTATATGTACTTACTTGGAATATGTATCCGTCCTAAATTTGAAGCTGCCCACGTTCTCCCTTGGTTCCACGTTCACGTATACCTTGTATTTGATATTAGTTAGTGAGTATTTGGCTAGCATATAGAGTTCAAATCTCTTGGTTGAATGTTAAATGTCTTCACTTGATATATGCTTCAATTTGAGATGTCAAAATGCTTACTGAGCCATAAAAGCTCCTAAGTATTACACGTTCATGTCACATTTGCTTCCCATATTCATATGTCTTCTACTACTGGTCCATAGTTTCAAATCTCAACAATGAATATGACCACCAAAACAACAATCTCAAAAGAGATAATGATCATTGAATGTACAAGTATTCGAGTTGGAATGCTAAAACAACCTAGGCTCAAGAGGGATTATGAAAGAAACACTTATCTTGGCTCTTGTCAACTCCTGAATACTTAAATAAACTCATTTCATTATAAAGCAATTTAAAACAAGTGCAATATAAAGAAAACCTGTTGAAAACATGTTGTCAATTCATAATCATAATATCATAAAAGGACAAACCATGCTTCCTCTCAAAGTCTAATTGTGCAATGCATGATTGAAGTCCATACCCCCATTCACACTAAGCAGAACCCCTTGAAGAACCATGCTACTACTGCTGTGGGAGTTTCTCTAACCGACAACCATCACTTAAGAACTATAGTGATGATACAACGCTTTACCTCACGCTGACGAGGTCCATCCTATACCTTGTCGTGACCCTTTTTTACCCATGATGGCTACATAGTTTATGGAGATTTGAGTTAATATGAACTTGCATCCCCATATCGGTGCTCAATATTATTCCCAAAAATATACTTAGTTCTTTATGTGTAAAAACATACTTCTTCTGTGATTTGAGATTAGTGCTAAAAAACGTAGCTCAAAGGCTATCTTGGAAATCTCAGTTTTCCTGCTAGCTTCATTTAGAAAGCTATTTCTCTTTTCTGAAAACTAGCTCGAAGGCTCTTTGAAAATCGAGGTTTCCTTTCTTGTTTAAATGTGAAAACATTTTAAACTTTTTGGGAATACATAGTCCCCATATACTTTTGAAGAAAGAACTTCAACTTTACTCTTTACTGAACTCAAAACTTAAGTCTTAAAACAAAGTTAAAACATTTGCAAATGACTTTTCAAAAACTTTATGAACTTCTCTTAACTTGACTCTTGACTTCTCTTGACTTTGATCCTAACTTTCCTTGAATTGTATTATGGATTCAAGGTTCATGATCTCATGTTTATGGAGGATCTCAATAACAATATATCAATTCGATAATTAGGAATAGAGCTTTTAAAAGAAACACGAACTCAAGAACTCAAAATCAACTTATCTCAAGAATACTAAAATCTAGAGAAAGAATCCTAGAATTCTCTTTTACTTATTTGAAAGTAGATATATGGCATGAGGACGAACTAGTCCAACACTATGATAGTCTTACGTACTTGAAAAAAATAAGGTTATTGAAGAATCTTGAAGAATCTGGAAGAAGAACTTGATTAGAAACCTTGAAACCCTAGCTTGAAGGTAAATAATCAAGAAGACCTTTCTTGAGATTCTTGAATTGGTTTCTTGAAATCTCTATGGCAAAAAATTATGATTTTCATGAGTGAAGATGAAAATCTGATTGTTTTGATCTTTTTATTAGTCAAGAAATTCATTTATGATTTTCTTGGAAGTAAAAAGATAAAAATAACTCTTTTTAACTTTTTATTGAGATATTGGATTGATGCAAAATTGGTGGCGTTGGATAGTAGATTCCGCTACCTTTAATTGGATACGTTATAGATCACGTAACTCTTTATATTCTAAGAGATATGATCATTTAAAATTGACCCAAGTAGAATCTTACATCAAAACTTAATGAAACTTCAAGAACACTTATCAAGAACTCATCAAGAACTTATATCCTTAAATTTCAGAACAATATTACGCTGAATAAATCATGATTGGCGTGTGGGTGAAAGAACCCAATGCTATGTGATCTCACATACCTTGTAGGGATCACCCCCGACGAATTCCACAAGTTAAACTTCGACGATCTTGGCGATTCTTCTTCTTTCTCCTCTTTTTTTTTCTTCTCGCAAACCCTAACCCTTTTTCCAAAAGCGTAAACAGATCAAATTCAGCTTAGTCCCCTAATTAATTACATAAAAATGAATTAAAATAAAAGGGTAAGGAAAAGACCAAACTACCCTTTAAAATCCGGATTGGACTTTCCTTTATCCAACAGCCCAACTTCCAAAGGGAATAACTTACTCATACGAACTCAGATTTGTGCAAACTCGGCGTCGTTGGAAATATCATTTCAAGATATTTCTAACCATAACTGTAATTACACCTAACTCATCTGGATCTAGAATTTATGGCCGTTTGAAGTTGACCAAAAACTCAACTTTTCCCAACTTAACCAAATTTCCAGATTTTAATTCTTTCCAAAAGTGACTTTTTCCAATTATAAGCTTCTTCCTAGTTATTTGAAATTGTGATATGTTACAGTATGTACTTACATGGAATATATATCCGTCCTTAAGTTAAATCTGCCCACGTTCTCCCTTGGTTCCACTTTCATGTATACCTTGTATTTAATATTAGTTAGTCAGTATCCGGCTACCATATAGAGTTCAAATCTCTTGGTTGATTATTAAATGTCTTCACTTCATATGTGCTTCAATTTGAGATGCCAAAATGCTTACTGAGTCATATAAGCTCGTAAGTATTACATGTTCATGTCACATTTGCTTCCCATATTCATATGTCTTCTACTACTGGTCCATAGTTTCAAATCTCAACAATGAATATGACCACCAAAACAACAATCTCAAAAGAGATAATGATCATTGAAATAACAATCTCAAAAGAGTTATGATTATCCAAAGAACAATCTCGAAAGAGTTATGAACATCAAAACAACAATCTCAAAGATAAAGAATTTAAGTGAAGCTATCTGTATAATTATGGGTGGCAGCGTAGGGGCAAATGTCTGGCATGGATCGATACCAATTGTATAAAGGGTGGGATGAGCATCCAAATATCCTAATTATCAACGAGTGAAATATGAGCATCCAAAGCTAGGAGGTTTATCCAAAGATATCATCATTCTTACTTAGAAGTTGTAACATTTGAGTATGGACTTCATTTTTGGGTTACCCCGCACGAGGCAACAACACGACTCAATTTTGGTTATTGTGGATCGAATGACAATATTGGCTTATTTCATTCTCGTCAAGGTTTCTTATTCGGCGGAGGACTATGACAAGTTGTACTTGAGAGAAATGGTTAGGTTGCATGGAGTGCCCTTGTCCATTATCTTTGATCGAGGTACCCAATTCACTTCTTAGTTTTGGAAATCTTTCCAAAAGAGCCTAGGTACTCGTGTTAAGCTAAGTACAGTCTTTCATCTACAAACATTTGGGAAAGTGAATCGTACTATCCAAACTTTGGAAGATCTATTGAGTCTTGTGTAATTGGCTTCAAGGTTAATTGAGATGATCATTTGTCTTTGGTTGAGTTTACATACAAAAAAACCTATCACTCAAGCATTGGAATGGCTCCATTTGAAGCTCTATATGGTAGGGGGGGTAAATCTCATATTGGTTGGTTTGAAGTTGGTGAATTTTCTTTGATAGGTCCTGAGTTGGTGCATGAGTCTATGGAGAAAGTTCGTCTTATTATAGAAAGGTTGAAAATAGCTCAAAGTTGAAAAAAGTCCTATGTCGATGTTAGAAGAAGATATCTTGAATTTGATGTAGATGATTGGTTATAATTGAAAGTTTCACCCATGAAGGGTGTGATGAGATTTGGGAATAAAGGAAACTTAGCCCCCATTATGTGGCCCATATAAGATTTTGAGATGTATTGGCAAAACTTTTTTATGAACTTTTGCCTAATAAGTTGGCATTGGTTCATCGAATTTTCCATGTCTCATTGTTGAAGAAGTGTGTTGGAGATATGACATCCATAGTTCCCATAGAAGATTTGGTAGTTAAGGAGAATCTTTCTTATGTAGAGGTTCTGGTTGAGATTTCGGACCGGCAGGTTCGAAAGTTGAGAAACAAAGAGGTTGTTTCTGTAAAGGTTCTTTGGAAGAATCAGTTAGTTGAGGGTGTCCTACGGAGGCCGTGGCCGATATGATGTCCCATTATCCTCATCTCTTTCCCTTCGTCCCTACTCTATCTTGAGGTATTCAGTCCCTCATGATTTACTCTTTTGGTTTCATGTGTCTTGGATATTCCCATGATTTCCTCATTTATGCATTTTCATGAAAATCTAAGATTTTGAGAAACTGAATTAACTTGATTGATTTCTTCGTGTTTATGTGCATTTGAGTATAAGTTGCATACAGACCGTATGCAATGATGTTTTGAACATGCTTTAGCTTGGAGTAGATATTTCCTCCTAGGATATGTGCATTTAAGTGATTTCATTCATGTTGGGTTGTTGGATCTAGTTCCTACCCTTCCCATGATGTCTTAAATCTCATGACGAATGTTCCAAAGGGAAGATATTGTAACACCTCAGATTTGAAAAGATGGAAAATTAAAGGTTTTTCTAGAACAGGTGTGATGAGTCCACAAATTGGACTCATTTAGGGATTTATTTTGATAGAAATAGTGTCCTCGAATGCTTATTTTATCTCAATATCTGATGAAAACTCTTAAGTTTCAGGTATTTGAAGTTTTTGTGGAAGCATGGACACTTAGGCGCAAAAAGGAACAAAAAGGTTGAAAAGAATGAAGAAGCTAAAGCATGAGCATTGCCAAGAACCTTTAGTGACTCACCGAAAGGACAGACTCCTCCCTTTGTTCTAGTATGCGAAGCCCTGAAGGAAGAGGATCAAAAAGGCGATGAAAGGAGCAGTTGGCGCTTCGCCGAAAAGTTTCGCGAAGCAGTAGTATACCGCCCAATGGTCCAAAATGTGAAGATGTTGTAGGCAAGCACTCAACGGCGATGAGACAGAAGAAGGGTGAGTCGCTGAGCCATTCAACGAACTAGACTAACTTCACCGAACTATCCGCCTGCACTAATTTCTGATAGCTATAAATACTAAATTCTAAATTAATTTTAGAAGTTTTGAACCATTATTATTAATTTTAGAATAGAATAGTACTTTTTTAGATATTTTCTCTCAAGTTTGGAGAGTGTTTTTAGGGAGACTTGAAGAAAGAAGGATTTCATCTTCCCCAAGTTGGAAGTGGGTCTTCTCCATTCTTTTTCCTTTGCTTAGATCAACGTTTAATTTCTTATACCCATTTGATTTTAGTATCATTTTAGGTGTATTTTGTTATTTCTTGATGTGTGGCTAAAAACCCCATTCTTGGGGTGTGATTTAGCAAATATGTGTTGATATTGTTGTTGGGTTTTGCTTGGTGATATGGTAGATATATTTTAATGGTAATTTCACCTAGTGGTTGTGGTTTAATTTAATGAGTTTGTAGTTGGAAATACAAAACCACCCATGTGTTTTCGGCTTGCCCGAGAGGGATATCGTGAAACCAAGACCACTAGAGTGATGGCCTAAGGAGTGGGTCAACATGAGGTTCAGCCTGAGAGGGTGATCCCTAGTCCCATATCCTAACACTCAACTCGAGAAAGTGAGTGGGGTAAGGCGTAGGCTGATCTTCATGCATCAAATGGGTGTCCGAGAGGAACCCATTTGAAATGGGGTATGTTGACCTAGAGGGAACCCCAATCGATATTTGACACTTTTGTGTCGCCCCCTTTAATTTACAATGTTTTTTTTCGTTAATGTCTTTAGCTACGACTAGTTAGAGCTTAATTTTATTTTTCTATCAATTCTCAAAATCTCTCCCTTGGGACACGACCCCAAACTTTAGTTGTGTTACTATACTATCCACGATCGTAGACACTCGAACCGTAGTTTAGTGTCATTGGTCATGAGAAGCATCAAAATGGCTCCGCTGCCAGGTAGTGGTATTATTTTTGGATTTTTAGATTAGTAGAATTTGTGTTCTCTTAGTTGTAATTTACTAACTTTACGTTTAGTTTTGCATTTCTTTGAGTTGTCCATTTAAGTGAGCATGGTTGAGCATAGTACTGGCAAATTGGTCGAAATAAACCAAGGAGTCCAACAGGACCTCATGCTGATCAAACTGGCATCTCAGCTAAACTGCTTGGCCACCAAATTCTCAGAGGTGGAAGTCCAATGCAATAGCAAGGGAAGGTACACACCCCCTGATGAGTGGAGGAAGTCTATAAATGGGGAGAAAAATCGTGTTGAGGACACACCTCAAATCATTCTCCAAAAGATCATCGATCAAGATAGGGTGTTGGAAGAAATGAAGGAGAATGTTGAAGTGTTGAATCAAATGATTGGATCTCACTCTAGCTAAATCCAGCTGATCAGGTCATTCCTGAGTTTTGCAATACCTCATCTCCACCCAAATGACATATTGGGGTCACCTCACTACACTGGGGTTAACCCCAAAACGTAGAGTGAGACAGAACTTACATCGTGCCACGATGTAAAATAAGGCGCTTCTTGGGAGGCAACCCAAGGTTTAGTAGCTTTTAATTGTTATGTTTGAATAATGGTGTGCTGCTTTGTAGGGTAAAATGAGAAAGGAGTTGAGAAGTACAAGTTGGCGAGCCAAGGACCCAGTGAGCGAGTCGCCGTATCTATCGGCAACTACGACTTAATCCGCCTTTGGGACCCTAAAATAAGGAATGTCCTGTAAAACTCGGTGAGGTAAGTAAGTGTTCGGCGCGTCGCCGAACGACAGAGAACTGAACGGTTATATAAAGGCAGAAAGTCAAAATGTTTGAATCTCTCACTTTCCCTCGTCTCAAACTCCTCAAAATCACACCATAGGTACTTTTTCTTAGATTTTTACCTTTCCATTATTATTTCAATTGATAATAGTGCTTGGGGTTGGATGTCTTTGCTACCTAGCATTTCAAAAATTAATTTTATCGACATTAAAGGTTAGGCCATAAAACCCCGAATTTATCTTAAAAATTTTTGCACTCTTTTGCAATTGTAGTACCAGGATGACATGTGTTGGGCCTCTCTGATAGAAATAAGTTGATATGCTATGTGTAATCCGTACTTAGTTGCCTGAAATATTTTAATAGTTGAATGCCATGTTGTTTGTGCTTTAATTTGATTGCAATAGAAATGGTTCCCGGTTGATTGTCATTGTATTAGTTAGGTAACACCTAAAGAGCCCACATTTGTGCTAAATAAAAAAAGTTGCTCAATGAAGGAATCGGTGACGACATTCTTAAGGGTGATCATAGTTAAATGGCTAAAATTTGGTAGGACTGGAAGAAGTCTGAGTATTCCGGAATGATGGGAAGTATGTGGCTTGTGTGAATTTCGTGTCAGCATGCTTTAATTTTGTTTTCAGTGCCTGTGAGCTTGATTCTAAGAAGTGGGTTGAAAAATAAGCATGGTGAATCATTCGGCGAGCTGGGTCATGCTCGCCAAACGATTTAGCGGTTCACCTATTAACCTTAGATCGCCTTCATTCATGTCCATAGTGCTGAGAGATCTGTAATTTTCGGCGGATACATCTATGCTCGCTGAAGGTAGTCGGTGCCTCACCATATAGAATTTTTCATCGCTTATTTACCCATATTTCAAACTAAGCCCTTCGGCGAGTTCGACCTAGCTCGCTAAAGAGGTTAGGCAATTTCTCGACTGATCGGTGAACCCTTCTGCTTCAGATTTTCGGTGTTTTAGTGTGATTGTTCTTCTGACTAATCACAAACTTTTGAAGATATGGTATGCACAAACCTAAACGCACCACCTCAGAAAAAGGCAACGAGAATTACAATCAATGAAGGAGGATCACGACCTTCATAGAAAAGAAAGCAATATCTCCCACCAGGAGATAAAGGCAAACAAAAAAAGCACATCGCTAGAAAGGGCACAAATGTTGAACCACCTATTTCTAAGCCGGAGGATCAACAACCTTTGATAAATCGAAGGGACGAACTTAGGGCTAGAAATCAGCCCATAGCTACCGGAACTCCTTCAGCTGTCACTCCCCCGACTACCGAATCTGTGCCAACTCCAACGGCTCCTGCCCTCCTTGTAACTCCACCTCAACCAAGGTTTTTGAACAGACAAAAAGGCGATGGTTTACGAACCATTCTAGAAGAAAAGTTACTATATGTAGAGGGTTTGGAGGTTAAGCATACAGAGGTGCTTGACATGCTCAGATATCATGAGTTCGAACAGTTCACCAGGCCGCGGGGGATCTTACTTTCCTTCCTGGGTCCTAGAATTCTACTTAGCCTATGAAGAGTTGGTCTCAAAAAATAAGAAAAAGGCTAGTCAGTTCCGGCCAGTGAAGTCACTTCTAGTTAGAGGCAAGGAGGTGCAGTGTCACAACGAGCATAATAATGTTGTATTAGATCGATCACTGCACTCGGTACTACCCTACCAGGGCTTGCCTATTGTTTCGTCCCTAGATGATCGAAAGGGTTGGTTAGCTCCAATGATTACTGACATCACCTCGAGGTGGTTGGATGTTGGAGCTCCTATTGAGAAAAAGGATATGAACATCGCCTCCCGCTACTGGTTTCGCTTCATCAGCAGCACTATTATGCCATACCAAGATGAGTCCATCCTGCGTCATCCTAAGGCAGCTTGGCTTGGTTCTAACATGGTCAGGAGGCGGATCGACCTAGGACTGCTGGTTTCACAAGAGATGGGTTTTAGAGGAAAAGAGACACAGACATCCCTACCATTTCCTATTCTGGTTACTGAGTTGTGCCAGCATGTGGGAGTACCCCGATAGCCTGCTAGCAATATAGAAGTCACTCCATCTTTCTCAACTGATATCCAGCGTATGGAGGCAGAATTTACACGAGAGGAGGATGACAGGAGAAGAGCAGCCCCATCAAATACTTCTCCATAAGTTAATGTTGACTCATTATTAGCAGAGACACATTCGTCCACCTCGACCTCAAAACCCTCAGGTATACCAGCTGTTTCTTCTTCTTCCTCATAGGCTCTAGGTGCTTCCTCATCCTCCCAGCCTGCCGGAATCACTCAGGCCATGATCTTGAAGATAGGGCAGTTGGCCTATTCAGCTGATGTAAGAGTTACCAGTCTAGCAGCTCTTACTCCCATTCAGACTTTTGTTGATGCCTTGAGAGTTAGAGTTATGGCTTGTGAGAGCAGACATCGGGAAACCTCTGTGGTGATGGCCCTAAAACCACAGATTGCAAGTTTGAAGAAGGACGTAGATTACCTTAAGTCTACCCACTTCACTTCACTCATAGAGAGAGCGGATGATAAGGATGTTCCTGTCACTACCGGAGATGTGCAAGGGGATGGTGCAACACAGGCAGAGTCGGATGCAGAAACTGAGGAGGAGTTGATATCAACAAAGGTTGAGGATATAAGAGTGAGCCGAGCCAAGATGCGAGCATATTCATAGATCTGCCAGATCTAGTAAAGACAGTTATGTCCACAACAGCCCCTAGTGGATCTGGCATTGCCTTTCCATTTGAGACTACTTTGGGCACTTATACCCCAACAGATAGAGAGACTGCGTAGCCAGGACATTTCTCTACCCTCCTCTCTACGTTGCTTTCATCAACTTTTGGATTCTGCATTAGTTGCATTTGAGGACAAATTACTTTTTATTTATGGTGGTGTGAGGCTCACCTTTTGATTTGCTTGTTTCAGATACTTGTGTTTTGGTGTACATTTGGGTTATTCTGTGTTTTTAAAATTGTGTTTACACTGTTTTTCGTGGATGTTTGAGCTCATGGCTCTCTTTTGCTTTAAATTGCAAATTATTTTGACCCTTCTGAAAATATTTGAATTTTTCTCACATTTTTGCCACCCTTTGTTAGTTGATTGTGGCTGTTCTTTCGCAAAAATTTGAGTCTCGATTTCGATCAATATCGATGACTTGAATAGTGCTCTCAATTGAACAAACACGAATGTACGGCTACGATGAGGCCAAATGAAGTTGCATAGACAATATGTGAACTCTTTTCATCTCGTTGTGATTAGCCATTTATCGAATTGATTCTCTTGTAATGATCGTTGCACACTAGCGAAAGTGTGTAGTCTTGTTTGCCTTATGTCTCGATGCCTTGTGTGATTAGCTTGATTTGAAACTTGCATGAATAAACCTAGAATTTGCCCTGTTAGTCTGATTAATTTAGAAATGTGTCCTCTTGATATGATCTTAGGCAATTTTAAAGAGTGTGAGCCAATTTTGACATATACCTCTTTTGTGGCCTACCCGTGAGCGTGTAAAACTCTTTTGAACACCCTTTGAGCCTTACCTTTCTTTGGAAGAACCTTGATGAATCCTAGACCTTACTTGAACGGCTACCTAAGATCCTCTTGAGTTGTGGTTTAGCGAATAGCCAACATAGGCCAAAAGCCTAAGTTGGGGGTGTGGTAAAAACGAAAAGTAGAAGTCAAAAAGTGCAAGAAAAAGCCCCCCCTAACACATGGTATTGCATAAGTGAAACCCCTTCAATTCAATTCAATTCAATTTTTTTAAAAAAAGTACTAAAGAAATTGGGTTTCCAAGCAATCCATGAGGGTGAATAAAAAGGTGACTTAGAAGCACTAGAAAAATAATCGATAAAGGAAAAGAAGGGAAAGCCTTGATAATACCACATCCCACGAAGAAGGAGCCACAGAGCCTAAATGACCATACCTTTGCACTCATCCCTATTACAAGCCTTAGAAAGACCTTTGGATCTTGAGTAAACCAAATCGAAAATCCATTGGGAAATAAGGGCAAACCTGTGGGTGAAAACATGTATTGTCTTCCTCTTTTTTAGTGTGAGCATTGCATCAGATTCATGATCTTAAATTGATTAACCTCTCTGTGTGAATATGGAATCATTCTTCATGTGAGGGCATTTAGATACTTTTTGTTGAGCTTGAACTTGCACAAGTAGCAAGTATTGCGAACATAAGAATCTTTGGTAATGGTGTGTCACAACTTGAATCTTAGACAATTGATCCTTGCATAAGTAAATTGAGTCTTGTTGTGTGCACTCATGATTGAGTCTTGTGTATCACTGTTTGAGACACCCTTTTTGAACAGCTGAATTCAAATTTGCTTGAGGACAAGCAAAAGTTTAAGTTGGGGGTGTTGATGAGTCCACAAATTGGACTCATTTAGGGATTTATTTTGATAGAAATAGTGTCCTCGACTGCTTATTTTGTCTCAATATCTGATCAAAAACTCTTAAGTTTCAAGTATTTGAAGTTTTAGTGGAAGCATGGACACTTAGGCGCAAGAAGGAACAAAAAGGCTGAAAAGAACGAAGAAGTTGAAGCATGAGCATCGCCAAGAACCTTTAGCGATTCGCTAAAAGGACAGACTCTGCCCTTTGTTCCAGTATGCGAAGCCCTGAAGGAAAAGGATCAAAAGGGCGATGAAAGGAGCAGTCGGTCCTTTGCCGAATAGTTCCGCGAAGCAGTACTATACCGCCCAATGGTCCAGAACGTGAAGATGTTGTAGGCAAGCACTCAATGACTATGAAACAGAAGAAGGGTGAGTCACCGAGTCATTCGGCGGAATCTACTAACTTCGCCGAACTATCCACCTGCACTAATTTCTGATAGCTATAAATACTAAACTCTTTATTAATTTAAAAGTTCCGAACCATTATTATTAATTTCAAAATAGAATAGTACTTTTTTAGTTATTTTCTCTCAAGTTTGGAGAGGGTTTTTTGGGAGACTTGAAGAAAGAAGGATTTCATCTTTCCCAAGTTGGAAGTGGTCTTCTCCATTCTTCTTCCTTGGCCTTAATCAAGATTTAATTTCTTATACCCATTTGATTTTAGTATCATTTTGGGTGTATTTTGTTATTTCTTGATGTGTGGCTAAAAACCCCCATTCTTGGGGTGTGATTTAGCAAATATATGTTGATATTGTTGTTGGGTTTTGCTTGTTGATAGGGCAGATGTATTTTTATGGTGACTTCACCTAGTGGTTGTGTTTTAATTTAATGCGTTTGTAGTTGCAATTACAAAACCACCCATGTGTTTTCGGCTTGCCCGAGAGGGAGGTCGCAACACCAAGACCACTAGACTGATGGTCTAAGGAGTGGGTCGACATGAAGTTTAGCCCGAGAGGGTGATCCCTAGTCTCATATCTTAACACTCAGTTCAAGAGAGTGAGTGGGGTAAGGCGTACGCTGGTCTTCATGCGGCAAATGGGTGTCCGAGAGGAACCCATTTGAAACAGGGTAAGTTGCCCGAGAGGTAACTTATTTCCCTAGTCACTATTATCTTGCAAATTTCCTATTGAAAGCATGTACCCAACGATTTATCTCAATTTGTATTGCGGTCACACCCCAAGAACATTTCCCCATACTTGATTTTCTTGTTAATTTTTGTTGTGTTTACTACTTGTAAGAAAACCCCAATCGGTATTTGACACTTTTGTGTCGCCCCCTATAATTTACAAAGTTTTTGTTTGTTAATGTCTTTAGCTACGACTAGTTAGAGCTTAATTTTATTTTTCTATCAATTCTCAAAACTACTCCCTTGGGACACGACCCAACCTTTAGTTGGGTTACTATACTATCAACGATCGTAGACACTCAAACCGTAGGTTAGTATTGTTGGTCACGATAAGCATCAAGGTGTCAGTTCCGATAGAACGACCGATGGTCTGTGGACTTGCTTACGGGCCGAAGGTGGAGACTTGGGTGGAAAGTCCAAATATTCCAAATATGTCAAGTCCCAATACTTTTATACGGTTCATCAGGATAGTGCCATCATCCAATATACGAGTCCTAAGTAGGCCTCATTGGTGAGTCCTAGACTTAGTGAGATTTTAAGAATTTTTTATTGGACTCTCTGGGATTATGTACGAACTGTAGGTTGACCAATGAGTTGTAGGGTCCCATCATTCAAGCGACTAGAAATAAGTTTCTAAACCCCATCGACGGTTGACCAGGACAGTCCGTAGGTGTGTCACGACCCAAGGATAAACCTTAGACGTAACATGGCATAAAAGACCCCAATAGGCCTCATATAAGCCACTTAGCTTTCATAGTCAAGATAATAGAAAATCGGTAAAGTTTAAAACACTTTCAAAAACATCAAAGTCTTTATAAAATGAAGCGAAAGTCTCATAAAATTGTCTCAAAACCATCTAATACATAGATTCTTGGGACACAGCCCATAAAATAATGTTCAAAACATAAAAGAAATGGTGGCCAAATCTTCGAATTCTATTAGGACTCACCAATCTTCAACCTTGCCTCTACTATAGATCCTAGCCACGAGGATGAGAATCGGGAACGCTGGACCCTACATTTGGATAAGAATTGTAGGCAAGAGTATGCATTAGTACAAGAATGTAGTAAATATGATAACTTGCATAAACATCAACATAAACATAAGAGTTAGAAAACATAAGCTATAAGCATAAACAATGCATATGATAGATCATATCAACATATAAGGAATACTTCTTGAAGTAACCTCAAAGCATACTTAACCAAGATATGGGTAATCCTCCACTAGTCTTACTTATCATAGAAGGCAACCTTAGGCCATCATCCAAGCTCATCACCTATCATAACATGTTTAGCTTATCTTTTATAAACATCGGAAACACTGCTTGCCTTCCTATAAAGGTTCATGGGTATTCTCTTCTTGCCTAACATAAGGATCATGGGTACTCGCCTCCATATCATTTCATCATAATACATGGGTATTCTCCTCCACATCTTTAATAATGGATCATGGGTACTCGCCTCCATGCCCAACATTAGAGAATAAGGGTAGTCACCTCTTATTCTCCTTTAAGAAATACGGGAAATCACCTCATATCCTTCTCATATAAAGGTCATGTCACCTCTAGCCTCATCAATTTCTCTTTTAGTATAGATTCATTTTAGGTGTGCAATCCTTTCAACCTAGAATCATTTAATGTGAGAACACCTTTCACATTCATACTTATCCCTTCCACAACAATTACATCAATAGTCAACAATTCATCATATATGCTTTACTCTCAAAGAAATACTCATCATAATCATACTACATGCTTCACTCTCAAAGTAATTCCTAATGAATCTCATTGATCCTATAAGAATACATCTAATCCCACAAATTCTACTTTCATGGATCAAACTCATTGATATCGAATTAATCTTAGAAATATGGGTTAAGAATGGGTAGATATAAATTCACCCTAAAATCATGTATTCCACTCAATTCAAGCATAAACAATCATAACCCAATCATTTGGATCGCCATTCATCAAGACGCACAACATTAGAAGAAAACCCTAACTCAAATTGGAGAATTTCTACTTTTCAAGTGGGAAATCTTGAGGCTGCAAGGATGTAAGGATTCCATGGATGAAAAGCTATCATACCTTGATATCAAAGCCCAAAAATGCTTGAGGAATGGAGACTTGACCTTCGCCCTAGCTTCTACTATTTCTTCTTCTTCAAGTTTTAGAGAGAGAAATATTTGAGGGGAAGAACTTGGTTTTTCGTTTGGGGTTTGAGAATACTGACTTGAATGAGTGAGTTTTGGGGGTTAGAATCACTTATATAGAGGTCCTAGGTTTGGTTAAAACCACATATCTTTGATTCACTTAAAACCTGAAAAGACGCAAAAAAAACCATGAGCTAAATTCTGCCTAACCACCTTCACGCTTGACTCCATGAGCTTTCAAGGCTCCCACGAGCCATGGTGGCAGTCGTGGTCCTTGACCAGTGGCTTGGCTTCCCACCACTTAACCTCCCAAGCTCAAATCTTGACCACGAACCCACCCACGGTGATAACAACAAGGTTAAGGGAGATCATAAATAGAGAATTGAATATTAGAATGCGGAAGCATAAAGAAAAGAAACAAAAAAACTAACTAAAGATATGAGAAATTCGAAGGAAAGATCCACAAATTTCCAAGGATTAGATGTTCTAAAGACTTGAAAAGATCCAAGTAACAACGTATAGATTTATGGAAGAAATCTAATGCCTTTACTTGAGAAAACGAATCAAAACGATAGATTCGGATCTTGACCGCTGTATGGGTAACTAAAGACAATAATTAGTATGTAGAAACTAATCACCTTCTAAAGAATACCAAAAAGAAACCAAAGATATCACAAGAAGAAGTTACTTTATACCTTAAACTATGAAACTAGTAAAGGTTTAAAGATAAATTCTCAAAGAACAAGTCACAAAGGTCCAAAGAACTCTCCCTAATATTATTAATATCAATCTAAAATTGTCTTTAATGAATGAAAAGGACTCCTATATATAGGAGAAGGGGAAAAAACGTCCAAGGAACCCTAATAAGAGAATTACAAGGAATCCTACTATAGAAAGGAAATAAAGTAACCTAACTAGGAACAAATTTAGTACTTCTAGGAAAGCATTAAATGGTACTTAGGAGACCATAAATAGACTAAGGAAAATATTAATAACCTATATATAAATAAATAAATAAGGTAAATCCCAACTAGGAAAAGAATCTTGACAATCTTGTAAAGTTTGACTAGTCTTCTCTCAAAACTTGGGCAGAAAAAGCAACTCTTGTTGTGGCTGATTCTTGGACTCTTCTTGACCTTATTTGCACGAAATTAGACCTTAAAATTCCTCATCTTGGGCTTGAATTTGGGCCACCAAATAATTGCGGCATTTGGACAATTCCTCTCCCTTGGGCTTGAGCTCTTCTTCTCCAATAAGACACCTTTGGATCAGCGATTGAAGCCCATTGAGCTTATCATTGAACTCCTTGGTTTGATATCTTGTTATGGGCCGCCTTGGAGTTTCTAAAGCTTCATCCTTGTCCTTCAATGGAGTAAAGCTTCCTTGGATGCTATTGTTCCCCTCTTCTTGAAGAGAATTCGTCCTCGAATTCAAATCTGCATCAAAATGGGAAAGATCAGAAACATTAAAAGTAGCACTAAGTTGGAGGGAGCATGATAACAGCAAGGTTAATGGAGATCACAAATAGAGAATTGAATATTAGAATGCGGAAGCACAAAGAAAAGAAACAAAAAAACTAACTAAAGATATGGGAAATTCGAAGGAAAGATCCACGAATTTCCAAGGATTAGATGTTCTAAAGCCTTGAAAAGATCCAAGTAACAACGTATAGATTTATGGAAGAAATATAACTCCTTTACTTGAGAAAACGAATCAAAACGATAGATTCGGATTTTGACAGCTTTATGAGTAACTAAAGACAATAATTAGTATGTAGAAACTAATCACCTTCTAAAGAATACCAAAAAGAAACCAAAGATATCACAAGAATAAGTTACTTTATACCTTAAACTATAAAATTAGTAAAGGTTTAAAGATAAATTCTCAAAGAACAAGTCACAAAGGTTCAAAGAACTCTCTCAAATATTATTAATATCAATGTAAATTGTCTTTAATGAATGAAAAGGACTCCTATATATAGGAGAAGGGGAAAAAAACGTCAAAGGACCCTAGAAAGACAATTACAAGGAATCCTACTCTAGAAAGGAAATAAAGTAACCTAACTAGGAACAAATTTAGTAATTCTAGGAAAGCATTAAATGTTACTTAGGAGACCATAAATAAACTAAGGAAAATATTAATAACCTATATATAAATAAGGTAAATCCCAACTAGGAAAAGAATCTTGACAATCTTGGAAAGTTTGACTAGTCTTCTCTCAAAACTTGGGCAGAAAAAACAACTCTTGTTGTGGCTGATTCTTGGACTCTTCTTAACCTTATTTGCACGAAATTAGACCTTAAAATTCCTCATCTTGGGCTTGAATTTGGGCCACCAAATAATTGCGGCATTTGGACAATTCCTCTCCCTTGGGCTTGAGCTCTTCTTCCCCAATAAGACATTTGGATCAGCGATTGAAGCCCATTGAGCTTATCATTGAACTCCTTTGTTTGAGATCTTGTTATGGGCCTCCTTGGAGTTTCTAAAGCTTCATCATTGTCCTTCAATGGAGTAGAGCTTCCTTGGATGCTAGCATTCCCCTCTTCTTGAAGAGAATTAGTCCTCGAATTCAAATCTGCATCAAAATGGGGAAGATCAGAAACATTAAAAGTAGCACTAACTTGGAACTCACCAGGATGATCAAGTTTATAAGCATTGTCTCCAATCCTTTCAAGGACTTTGTATGGCCCACTTCCTCTAGGATCTAGTTTGGTCTTTCTTTTGGAAGGAAATCTTTCCTTTCTCATATGCACCCAAACCAAGTCACCAGGTTTAAAAACAACATATTTTCTGCCCTTATTCCTTCGCAATGCAACTTCCTTGTTCTTCTTTTCAATTGCAAGCCTTGTTTGTTCATGAATTTTCTTCATCATATCAACCTTCTTCTTACCATCAAGATTAGCAAAATCATTAGTAGGCAAAGGCAATAAATCAAGGGAGTAAGGGGGTTGAATCCATATACAACTTCAAAAGGAGTCTTACCAGTAGAAGAATGGAAGGTCCTATTATAAGCAAATTCTACAATAGGTAAGTAATCTTCCCAAGAAGTCAACTTTCCTTTCAAAACAGCCCTCAACACGTTCCCTAAAGTTCTATTAACCACTTCCGTTTGCCCGTCCGTTTGTGGGTGACAAGATGTAGAAAATAGCAATTTAGTTCCCAACTTTCCCCAAAGAATTCTCCAAAAGTGACTTAAGAACTTGGCATCCCTATCACTAACAATAGTTCTAGGTATTCCATGCAATCTAACCACTTCCTTTACAAACAAGTCAACCACATGAGATGCATCAGTAGTCTTTTACATGGGATAAAACGAGCCATTTTAGAAAATCTTTCTACTACCACAAATATACTATCCTTACCATACTTAGTCCTTTGCAGCCCCAATATGAAATCCATAGAAATATCAATCCAAGGGGAATTAGAAACAGGTAAAGGAGTATAAAGACCATGCGACAATGTTCTAGACTTAGCCTGTTTACATTCAAGACAATAAGAACACACTTTTTCAACATACTTTCTCATGCTAGGCCAATAAAAATGTTCAGAAAGTATTTCCAGTGTTTTGGGTACACCAAAATGTCCCATTAGCCCTCCATAATGTGCTTCCCTAACAAATAGTTCACGCAACGAGCAGTTAGGAACACATAATTTATTTTCCTTGAATAGAAATTCATCTTGAGGATTAAATTTCTCAAAAGGACCTAACTTACATTCAGCAAAAATCTCACCAAAATCAGAATCATTAGCATAGAGGAACTTGATTTGGTCAAAACCCAATAACTTTGAAGTAAGAGTAGAGATCAAAACATACCTTCTTGAGAGTGCATCAACAACCACATTCTCCTTTCCTTGTTTGTAAGCAATTACATAAGGAAAGGTTTCAATAAACTCTACCCATTTAGCATGCCTACGACTAAGTTTACATTGGCTCTTCAAGTATTTTAATGACTCATGATCAGTCTTGACCACAAATTCTCGAGGCCACAAGTAGTGCTGCCATGTAGCTAACGCCCTTACCAAGGCATATAGCTCCTTATCATAAGTTGAGTAGTTCAATGTTGCTCCACTTAGCTTTTCACTAAAGTAGGCAATTGGCTTGGAGTCTTGCATCAAAACTGCACCTATGCCTTTACCAGAGGCATCACACTCAACTTCAAAAGACTTAGAAAAATCAGGCAATTGTAAAAGAGG
>NC_064282.1:64358078-64420190 GCF_019186545.1 Solanum stenotomum | reverse complement strand
TTTTTTTCTATCTCTTGGCCTTTTTCTTTTCCCTCAAGCTCACTTTTTACCTCTCCCTTTTGTTTTCCCATTGTTTCCCTCAATCGTTTTTTATCTTCAAACACTTGAGAAGGAGATAATGGTGCAAGGGTATACTTTTTCCCATTATGCAGAAGACTATACCTATTCTTTCTCCCATGATGAGTAGTATCCCTATCATACTGCCAAGGTCGGCCAAGTAAAACATGACATGCTTGCATTGGAACTACATCACAAAGAATCTCATCTTCATACCTACCAACATTGAATGAAATCATGCATTGTTTGTTTACTTTTACTTCTCCACAATCATTTAACCATTGGAGCCTATATGGGGTAGAGTGCTTCATGCATGCAATTCCTAGTTTATCCACCAAGTATAAACTCACCACATTTGCACAACTTCTCCCATCAATAATCATAGAATAAGTCTTCCCTTTTATCCCACACCTAGTATGAAACAAATATCTCTCTGCCCTTCATCAACACTACCCAAATTGATAGTCATAATTCTCCTAACCACCCCAATTATACCATCATTAGGCAGTTCCAAATCATCTTCCTCACTTACACCTTCTCCCTCTTCTTCTTCCCCCTCACTTTTTTCACTCTCATATTCTCCATTCTCTCTAAGTAGGAATTTTCTTCTACTTGGACATTCATGCATCATATGCCCCCTTCCATGACATTTGTGACATTGAATAGAACTTGAAGGTTTAGAAGACTTAGGATTAAAGGTTGTACCTCCCTCCTCAACTTCACCTTTACCTCGATCATCTTGAGGTTTGGAAGGAGCTTTCCCCTCTTGAGTTGACCATGGCTTCTTAGAGATAGTGTTTGGTCGACTTCTCCATGAGTTATTTTGCTGCTTTTTCTCAATTTATTTTTCAACTTTTACAGACAAATCAACTAACTCATCTAAAGTTACATATTGTTGTATCTCTACTACATTAGCTATTTCTGTATTTAAACCATTTAAAAATCTAGCTATTGTTGCCTCTTCTTCCTCCATGCAGTTTTCTTGGATCATAGCCATATCCATGCTTTTGAAGTACTCATCCACCGACATGGAGTCTTGCTTCAAGTGTTGAAGGAGAGATTGTAGATCTCTTTGGAAGTATGATGGAATAAATCGCTTCCTCATTACCCTCTTCATCTCTGCCCACGTAGCAATAGGTGGTAGCTCTTCTTGCAATCTGTCCCTAGCAAGCTTTTTCCACCAAGAAGCAGCATAATCAGAAAACTCAACAACAACAAGTTAACTTTCTTACCCTCAGAGTAGTTATGGCAATCAAAGATGGATTCAACTCGTCTCTCCCAATCAAGGTACAAGTCTGGATCCCTTGTCCCCTTGAAAGATGGCATCTTTCATCTTTATACTATTTATATTATCATCTTCTACTCTACCTCTTTGTCCCCTCTTATCTCTTCTTTCTAGATTAAATTCAACATCAAAATCATCATTATCATATTCAGGATTTACAGAAGGGATATGGGGTACATTCCTTCTAACTTGGGGTCTAACATTATTTGGGGGTACAACATTATTCTCCCTCCTAATTGCAGCTGTGGTGTCATTCTGCTCGATAATCATATCCCTCATCTCTTAAAATTGAAGGGTCCATCTCTCAAATTGTTGGTGCATAGCTTGAAGGGTGAAGTCGTTCCTTCCTTTGACCTCGGCTTCTAAACAAGCCCTTTCCTCATCACCACCTGAATTAGACATCTAAAAAAAGAATAAATGATCAAGTATCACACTTTCAATATGGCTTTTACCCTCTTTTAAACTCACCCACACTTGCCTTTTTCCACTCAAAATAACCTTTGAACGAGAATACTTTGTAGATTTTTAATTAAACCAAAACGTGTATCAAGTTCGTAGTAATAAGGTATGGAATCTTGGGGTACAAAAAGAAAGTAAAGAACTAGTCCTAGAATAAGTAGGATTTAGCTGAAACCAAACACGAATAAAAAGGAACTTATTTTAGAATTATAAGAACAAGAAAACAAAAATTCCTCTTATTCTTAAAGGTCTACTAGAATCCCCTCTTCTTGCTACCTTCTTGCTTGGAAACAAATTAATGCAAAACTTGGAGAGCAAGTAATAAGATTTCTTGTATAGTAAGTAATAAACTTTCTTGGGTATCAAGTAATCAAATTTCTTGGAGGACAAGTAATCAGATTTCTTAGAGAGCAAGTTATAACTTTTTTTTTCTGTTCACGCTACTGTAAATTTTTTTTTTCTCACGACGCTACTGTTTACGCTACAGTTTATTTTTTCTGCTCTAAGAAGAATTCCCAAGATTTATCAAGAACGGAATCTTGATAGAACCGCTTTGATACCACTTGATAACAGCAAGTTTAATGGAGATCACAAATAGAGAATTGAATATTAGAATGCAGAAGCACAAAGAAAAGAAACAAAAAAATAACTAAATTTATGGGAAATTCGAAGGAAAGATCCACGAATTTCCAAGGATTAGATGTTCTAAGGCCTTGAAAAGATCCAAGTAACAACGTATAGATCCAAGTATCCGAATCAAAATGATAGATTCGGATCTTGACACCTTTATGAGTAACTAAAGACAATAATTAGTATGTAGAAACTAATCACCTTCTAAACAATACCAAAAAGAAACCAAAGATATCACAAAAAGAAGTTACTTTATACCTTAAACTATGAAATTAGTAAAGGTTTAAAGATAAATTCTCAAAGAACAAGTCACAAAGGTTCAAAAAACTCTCCCAAATATTATTAATATCAATGTAAATTGTCTTTAATGAATGAATAGGACTCCTATATATAGGAGAAGGGGAAAAATCGTCCAAGGAATCCTAGAAAGACAATTACAAGGAATCCTACTCTAGGAAGGAAATAAAGTAACCTAACTAGGAACAAATTTAGTACTTTTAGGAAAGCATTAAATGGTACTTAGGAGACCATAAATAAACTAAGGAAAATATTAATAACCTATATATAAATAAGGTAAATCCCAACTAGGAAAAGAATCTTGACAATCTTGGAAAGTTTGACTAGTCTTCTCTCAAAAGTTGGGCAGAAAGCAACTCTTGTTGTGGCTGATTCTTGGACTCTTCTTGACCTTATTTGCACGAAATTGGACCTTAAAATTCCTCATCTTGGGCTTGAATTTGGGCCACCAAATAATTGTTGCATTTGGACAACTCCTTTCCCTTGGGCTTGAGCTCTTCTTCCCCAATAAGACACCTTTGGATCAGCGATTGAAGCCCATTGAGCTTATCATTGAACTTCTTTGTTTGAGATCTTGTTATGGGCCTCCTTGGAGTTTCTAAAGCTTCATCCTTGTCCTTCAATGGAGTAGAGCTTCCTTGGATGCTATCAGAGCATGTCCACGTCCCAGACTCTACTCTCTCGAAATTTAATTTCCAGAAACTTGTGGGAACACCTTCGCGTCGCAGACTGGTTCTTCGACGAAATCTGCGAAAATAAAACTCAGGTTTGAATTTTTTAAAATGTCCAACTAAGTGGGGGGTGATTTGGGTACTTTGGGGAATTATTATAAATGGTTATTCTACCTATTTTAGGGTATTTTAAGTTGGTTAAAACCCCAAAACCTAGAATTAGATCCCATTCTTCAAATTGACCATTCCCTCTCAGAAATAGATTCTCTCAAAAACTCCATTGAAGACCTTAATGAAGCTCGAGCTAGAAGATGGGTTTTCAGCTGATTTCTTCCTCAATTTCATGGGTCTTCAATAATTAAGGTATGGTAACTCTTTGATTTTTGAATAACCATTCAAGGAGTTCTATCAAAGATTTTCAAAAGTGATTCAAAGACCAAAATTCCCAATTTTCAATCCAAACATGGGTCCCTTGTCAAACGATTTTTTAAATCATTCTATTGATGAATTAATGTGGAATTAAGGTTTTTAAGATAATTTTCAAAGGAATTCTTGAAGAACCCATAATCCCCAAATTCTCAAAAATTGTTCTATGATGTGGGTCTTTGTGAATATGATCTCTATTGGAGAAATTATGTTTATATTAGATTGTTTTGATGTTTCCTATGATTATCTATACTTATTCATGTTGAATTGTTGGTATATTGATTAGTTGAGAATTATGGCCTTATGGGCAAAGTTATGGGTTGATCCCTTTGTTTGTAGAATTATTCTTAGATTATGTTGATGTTATTGAATTATATTGTTGATTCCTATTGCTATCTACGTCAATTGATTATGAATTTTTGAGGATTGATCCATGGTGATCATGGCATGGAGAATTGGTAAGTTGACCAAACTTCTAGTTTATAGTATGAGAATTGATGTTGTGTGGTTTGGTCCACGTACGGTGGCGGTGTTTACTTTTTGTCTATATATGCATGTTTAGATCATGGCCTTGAAGGCAATACCTTAGAGATGAAGGAGGTAATGATTAAAGGAGTTTCCATAACTTGATCCCAAGAGGGGGACATTTTGCTTAATTGGTAAGTGATAGTGGGGGATGATGAGTGAGTAGTAAGGTTGTTGATATCCTAATATTTTCCTTCTATTCTTATTCAAGTTTGAGACCAAAGAGTACCTAGTAGATTGTTCATGTTTTGGAGTCTTGCATATGATTATGAGTTGCATGATCTCCGTATGTTATGCATGTCTTCAAAGACACTATGTTATGCATGTTTTGAAGGATTCTTATTACATAAAAATGGAATTTTAGTAAAAAAATTCATGTTTCTCATGTCAATATGCATCTTTATATGGTGAATGCGCTCTTGACTTCATGAGGAAGAGAGTATGAGTATGCTTAGGTTAGAAGTTGAGAATTTCTCCTTAAATGAATTGACCTTTGTGTAATGCTTGCTTATGAGTTTTATGATGCCATGTGTGTATGTTGTGACTAGGAGAAGGTAGTCCCTCCTTGAACATAACTAAACATGCTAATTCCATGTATGTTCTTGATGGTATGATGATTATTTACTAGTAGATTATCTATAATCCTCATGTTAGGGTGCAACTAGTATGCATTGCTTAATTGCCTCATGAGTGGAAATGTTGATCATGTCTATGTGTGCATTTGAAAGACATTGCATATTGGACCCTACGATAATATAAGAGGGATAAATATCATGTCATGATTAGGAAAAGGTAGTTCCTCCTATGAACATGAGAAAGGCCTATGTTGTTGATGCATTATGAGTCGGTGAATAAAGTTTCTACTTGCTTGTGTTGCATGAGTTGATTTGAAGTGCATGCTTAAATGATTTCTTATGATAAAGTTGCATAATGTGCTTTAATGAGATAGTTGCATGTTGTGTTTCTTTGGTGTTTGAAATGAGAATGATGATTTGGAGAAGGAAGTTCCTCCAATGAAATGGAAAATAATAAAGTTGATGCATAAGGAGTTGGTAGATGTGTTGCTACTTTCTTGAATTGCACAAAGTTGTTTTGAGCCTTTTATGTGGAGTTGATGTTCATCCTTGATGTGTGCTCTTATGTTGATGTCGTATGTTGTGCATTGTGAGCTGCTAGCTGGGTCATTGAGTCCTCGGAAATAATTTAAGTGTCATTCGAGGACAAATGTTCCTAAGTGGGGGATATCTAGCCTCATGGGTTTTATGCATTAATAACTTGTTCAAATAATGAAGAATAGCCTTTTTAGTCAGTTTTAAAGAGTTTGGAAGTCAAAGAGGTCAAGGGACGACCAAGACGTTCAGAAACTAGTCTTTTACGTGTTGGTGTGTTCTAGTATGTTGTTCATGTTTTTATGTGTTGTTTGGAGTCTAAAATAAGTGGAGGTGACCCAAGTGTCTTAATACATGTTTTTAGGAACAAAACATTCGGGTACGACTCCCCGGGACCTAACCATATCCACTTGGTGTTTAGCCTTTATTCCCATAGAGTAGTTTCATTCACATTAGTGTACTTGAGAAGGCCACCAACATTAGGACTATCGACCCAAAGTACTTCTACCAAGAAGGGCCACCACTAACAGGCCTACCGTTTCTAGGTTCATTAAGTATATAGCTCATTGATCATCCTAGAGAGAACCACCACCATTAGGTCTACCATCTCTAGGTTAATCATTTCACACATGAAGGAGGTTACCACCATTAGGTCTACCGCTTCAAGGTTTAACATTCACATTGGTTTCTAGAGTCACTATGAAGGGCCACCAACTTTAAGTCTACCGGTTCAAGTCATAGCCTAAAATACCCCATTAGTCATTTATATAAAGGCTACCAACGTTAGGTCTACCAATTCAAGACAATCACTCATTCAATCATTTATGAAGAGACTACCAACAATAGGTGTACTAACTCAAGACATTAAAACATTAAGTCAAGATACATTCATTACTCAAGAGAAGGATGCCTAAGCCTACCAAATCAAGAGATCACATTCAATACAACTTTCATTTATCAAGGGGTGGTCACCTAAGTCTACCAACCAAGATACAACATTACATTATAGAAACCCCTCACATTGCATCATCAAATTTATGAGTGTCAAATTGAGAAATAGCCTTTCAATACTAACACAAATACATTGAATACATGTTCATCATTCTATCCTTGAATCACAAATAAATACTTCACCTTATACATTCACATATACAATAACATGACAATACTTCAATTCATCAAACTATGCCTTCAAGGCCATGATCACAATATACATAGTAAGTAAGCACCTCCACCTTTCAAGTGGATCAGCAATTCAAGTTCAATTCTGCATTAACATGAAATTAGGTCAAAGTTGCCCTTTCAATGCTATGACTACAAATCCTCAATTCATCAACAATTCATCATAATTAGAAATAGACAATGATACAAATCAACAATATAAATCAATCTACTCATAAATCCATCACCATTCATTTATAATCAACAAATCCACTTCTTAAGGCCAAATTTAGGAATTTAGAGAAATCATGGGTTCATAGAGTTTTTCACCTTAAAATCATCAATTAAACATTAGTCTAATCATAGTTTATCAATTGAAAACGTTTGATGCAAGCACCCATGAGATTGAGTGAAATCTAGGTTTTTGGTTAAACTTGAAAACCATGAAATCATCTTTGGAGTTGATTCTAGGGTGAAAACTAACCCTAGATAAAGGATCACCATACCTTATACTTGAAGAATCCCATGACATTGAAGAAGAAACACCTTGAAATCCCCAACCCTAGCTTGAACTTGACCTTGATCTCCAATGGAGTTCTAGAGAGAACTCTTTGGGAGGGAAAGGTTTTGTTTTAGGGATATTTTGAAGGTTGAATTCTAAATTAGGATATTAATGTTTAAATACATTTAAAATTTGTTAAAATAATTAAAATAATATCCACACATTAATAGAGACATGGGGTGAATTCACCCCTCACTTGGCAGAACTTGCACCAGCAAAACAGTTCCCATCCATGGATCCAATCCACGGATTGTGGATTGGTTGACAGCTCAAGTTGTCAATCCGTGGTTTGGGACTGAGACTTGGTTTTGGGGCTCATGACCTACGGCGGCCATCCACGAACCGTAGATGGACCTACGGGGCGTGAACCCTATCCGTAGGTCACCCTAAGTTGGCAAACTCACTTGAATCAAGGGGTTTTGGGGGTTAGACTTGGGGTCCTCCTCAAGGACCCTTAGGGTGGTCCTTGGTGAGTCGTACCTTGATGTTCAACCCCTAAACACCTCAACCATGACTCGGGATAACATAAAACACCATCAAAACTCAAGACGAACACAAACGAACACACGTCAAAGCTCTAGTTTCACTAGTTTGTTTATACGGTCATTACATAGAACATTTGTATGGGTTGTGTCCCAAAGACTGTTCATGTTTTAGATGGTTTGAGACAAGTGTTAAAGATTCGTTTTATAAAAGACTTTGATTGTATTGAAAATGTTTTAAATTTCCATACCATTTTCTATTAATTCATGTTATGATATGCTAACTGGCTTGTATGAGGCCTCTCATGGTCTTGTACACCATGTTATGTCTAGAGTGTACCCCTGGGTCTTGACAAACTCAACCCACCCTCTTTGGCGTAAGTTCAGATCCTTTTGATTGAACACATATTGTAGGAACTTGTGGTTGGGAAACAGATCAATATGAACACCATACAAATAATGCCTCCAAATATTTAAGGCAAAAACAACCGCCGCTAAATCAAGATCATCGGTAGTATAATTCTTCTCATGAACCTTAAGTTGTCTTGAAGCATTGGCAATAACTTTCCCATTTTGCATAAGTACACATCTTAACCTGATTTTCGAGGCATCACAATAAACAAAAACGCCATCTGTCCCTTCCGATAAAGTCAAAACCTGAGCGAAAGTAAGTCTATCTTTCAATTCTTGAAAACTCTTCTCACATAATTCAGACCATATGAACTTGGCCTTCTTTTGAGTCAAAGATGTCAATGGAGAGGCAATGGAAGAAAACCCCTCAACAAATCTTTTGTATTAACCATCTAAACCTAACAAACTTCTAATGTCCGAAGAAGTTAAAGGTCTCAGCCAACTCTTGACTGCATCTGTCTTCTAAGAATCTACCTCAATACCCTTACTTCAAACAATATGACCAAGAAGAGCTACGAAACTTAGCCCAAACTTACATTTGGTAAACTTCGCAAAGAGTTGTGGGTCCTTGAGATTTTGTAACACAATCCTCAAATGATCAATATGCCCATTCTCACTTTTTGAATGAATCAATATATCATCAATGAACACAGTTAAAAACATATCAATATATTGTCTAAACACCCTATTCATCAAATCCACAAATGTCGGCGGAGCATTAGTCAACCCATACGACATCACCAAAAACTCATAACGACCATAGCCAGTTCTAAAAACCATTTTTAGAATATCATCATTTTTACCCTGAATTGGTGATACGGGACCTAAGGTCAATCTTAGAAAAGTGACTCGCTCCTTGGAGTTTGTCAAACAAATCATCTATTCTTGGAAGAGGATACTTATTCAATTGCCGGTAGTCAATACAGATTCGAAGTGAACCATCTTTCTTCTTAACAGACAAATCTGGAGCAGCCCATGGAGAAATACTCTATCGGATGAAACCCTTATCCAACAAATCTTTCAATTGCTCTTTTAATTCTTTAAGTTCTACCGGAGCCATTCGGTATGAAGGAATAGAAATAGGTTGTGTTTCTAGAAGAACGTCAATACCAAAATCTATTTCCCTTTATGGAGGTATACTGGGTAAATCATCTAGGAACACTTCCGAAAACTCATTAACAATGGGAACTGACTAAAGAGTAGGGGTTTCAGATCCCACATCCCTCACCCTAACTAGATTGTACATGCAACCCTTAGAAATCATCCTCCTAACTTTAAGACAAGAGATAAACTCACTCTTAGGCATAGAATTTTCCCCCTTCCACTCTAGGATAGGCTCATTCAAAGACTGAAATCTAACTACACGGGTTCTACAATCAATAGAAGCATAAAATGAGTGCATTCAATCCATATCTAAGATAAATTCGAAATCTAGCATATCAAGCTCTATCAAATCAACAAGAGTAACTCAATAGGATTAGAAAACGGGACATTTTCTATAGACCCTCTCAGCCACAATAGAATCACTAACGTGAGTAGAGACAGAAAAAGGTTCTAACAACACATCTGGAAGCACATCAAACCTCATAGCCACATATGGTGTCACAAAAGAGAAGGTATCACCTAGATCAAGTAATGCAGATACATCAAGGTGGAAGACTTTTAATATACCGGTAACCACATTCGGAGAAGCCTCTTGCTCACCACGAGTCTGAAGTGCATAGAACATATTTTGCTTGGGAGCATTAGTACCCGAACCACCTGGACCGGATGAAAGATAGGGTTGAGCCCTAGGACGACTATCTCGCGCATTCTTAGAACCCGAAGGACAATTCCTTATCTTGTGATCTATCTTACCACAGCCAAAACAAGCATTGGACCCGCTAGACATTTACCTCCATGATTCATTCCACACTTAGCACAATTTGGCAATGAAGACCCACTGCCATTTCCTCCTTGAGGTTTAGGGTAAGACACCCGATCTTTGTTGAACTTAGGAGCATTGGAGGAACCTTGCCCGAAAAAACTTTGTCTATATCTAGGATGACTATTTCCATCGGATCTTGCATAAGAGAAATTACCATCACCATTTCTAAGCCTCTTGTTCTGCCTAGATCTTTCCTTAAGTTTCTCCTCTTCAATATTTTGGGCATGAGTCAAAAGACGAGCAATTTCCATGTTATGGACAAGCATAGCCCAACGACACTCTTTCACTACCAATTCCGAGAAACCCAAAATAAACTTGCTTATCCTTGCCCTAGAGTCGGCAACTATAGAAGGAGCATATTTCAACAATTGAGTAAACCTCAAAGTATATTCCTTCACAATCATATTTCCTTGTCGAAGATTAATGGACTCAAGCACTTTTGCCTCTCTCATATCAAGAGGAAATAATTTATCAAGAAACGCGGACTTGAACCTTTCCCACTCTCGGGGACCAGCATCTACCAGTCATGCTTCCTTTCATTGGTTGATCAAAATTTGAGCAACCCCCTTAAGTTGAAAAGCGGAAAATTCTGCCTTTTCTAACAGAGTAACTCCCATGATGGTCATGCTTATAAACCTCATCAATGAAGTTTTGAGAATCTTCCTCAACATTAGTTAGAACCATAGAATTCCAGAGGATTCATCCTAGTAAAGTCTCTCACTCTAGAATCCGACGTACCCACTTTGGGTTCATATGGTTCACAACCTGCCTGTCGACTTGGGCCGTCACAGCTTGATCCAACACTTGAAAAGCAGTCCTAAACACCACATTAGTCACTTGCTCAGCCAAAGGGTCAACCAGAGTTTGAGGAGGAGCTCCTTGACCTTCATTTTCTCCCTCAGTCTTTCTATCAAAAGCTCTTCGAGTAGTCATATCATGTAGACTACCGGATAAGGATTAGGAGAAAGACCTTATAGATTTAAACTCTATGGCACGACTTAGAGTGAAGAAAAAGGTGTAGTTTCTTAAACAACTCGTACCATCTCATTCATAAATGTGGCGCGCTTCACACTCATGAACAAGACTCTACTAGACATGGTTTTGAGACACCGTAGAATCATTCTAAACCTTGTGCTCTGATTATCAAGTTTGTCAAGACCCAGGGGAACACCCTACACGTAACATGGCATACAAATCCCTGAGAGGCCTGATATAAGCCACTTAGCTTTCATAGTCAAGATAATAGAAAAATGGTAAAATTTAAAACACTTTAACCAACATCAAAGTCTTTATAAAATGAAACAGACGTCTCATACAATTGTCTCAAAACCATATAATACAAAGATTTTTAGGACACACCCCATACAACAATGTTCAAAACATAAAATTAAAGAATATAAGAGAAATGGTTGCCAAATCCTCGAATACTATGAGGACTCACCAATCTTCAACCTTGCCTCTACTATAGATCCTAGTCACATGGATGAGAATTGGGAACGCTGGACCCTACATCTGGATAATCAATGTTGGTAAGAGTATGCGTTAGTACAAGAATGTACTAAGGGGTCGTTTGGTAGAGTGTATTAGGAAAAATAACGCATGCATTAGCACTGTGTATTATTAGTACCTTGTTTGGTACTCTTTTCCAACCTATGTATAACTAATGCAAGCATTAGTTATACACTCTATTGTGTATTAAAGTGTGTATTGCTAATACCATGGATTTTTAGGTATTAGCAATGCAATGGTTTTAATGCATGCATTAGATTAACTAATGACAAAACTACCCTCTATTATTAATAATAATAATAATAATAATTAATTATTATTTTTTTTTTTGTAAAAGAATGTGGGGGTATTTTGGTAAACAAATATTTTTAATAGTCTTTATACAAGACTTGCTATTTCCAATACATCAAACCAAACAATGTATAAGAAATAATGCAAGCATAACTAATGCAAGCATTACTAATGCTTGCATTACTAATGCATTCATTACTAATACATCATAGAAGCATTATTCTTATACACTCTACCAAACGACCCCTAAGTGTGATAACATGCATAAACCTCAACATAAACATAAGAGTTAGACAACATAAACCATAGTCATAATCAATGCATACAATAGATCATAACAACATATAAGGAATACTTCTTGATGTAACCTCAAAGCATACTTAGCCAAGACATGGGTAATCCTCCACTAGTCTTACTCATCATAGAAGGCAACCTTAAGCCATCATTCAAGCTCATCACCTATCATAACATGGTTAGCTTAAATTTTATTGACATGGGGAAATGTTGCTTGCCTTTCTATAAAGCCTCATGGGTAGTCGCCTCTTGCCTTACATAAGGATCATGGGAACTCGCTTCCATGTCCATCTTATGGGTTCATGGGTACTCACCTCCATGCCCAACATCATATGACACAAGTACTTGATGAGTCCACAAATTGGACTTATTTAGGGCTATGTTTTGATAGAATTAGTGTCCTCAAATGCATATTTTGTCTCAATATTTGATGAAAACACTTAATTTTGAGGTATTTAGAGTTTCAGGTAAAGCATGGACACTACTTGGCAAGAAGGAACAAAGCGGCTGAAAATAACGAAGAAATGAAGGCATGAGGATCTCCAAACCCAGTTGCCGAGTCACTGATCGGCCCGAAGATCACCTTTTGTTGCAGTGTGCTGAGCCCTGAAGGAAAAGGTCAAGTTGGCGATGAAATGGAGTAGTCAGCGTGTCGCTGAACAGTTTCGCGGAGCAGTACCATACCGCCCAACGACTCAAAATGCAAAGAGGCTAAAGGCTAAAGCAGGAAGGTGATGAAATCGACCAAACGGTGGATCACTGAATGTATCGGTGATCCCGGCTAACTTTGCCGAAGGGTTCTTTACAACACATTTTCATACACTTTAAGTACTTGTTTAAATTTCTAGCTGAAGGGATTATCACTATTATTCTTAGAACTTTTTACTGTTTTTAGAGAGTCTAAGTTGTAGAGGGTTTTGGAGACTTAGTTCTAAGACCTTGAAGATTCAAGGGGTTTCAACTCCAAGAAATTGGACTTGGCTCTCGAAGATTCTTCACTCTTGACGTGTTTTAAGACTTAATCCTTCATACCCAGTTGATGGAAACTGATATTTGTATAAATTTTTATCTCTTTTACATGTCTAGCTAAAACCCCAATTCTTGGGGTGTGATTTTGTAAATATGGGTTAGATTAGTTGTTGGGTCTTGCTTGTTGATTGTTTATTTGTTGATTAAATGTGATTTCATTTAGTAAATGCGTATGAACTTAATGGAATTGTAGTTGCAAATACGATTTCATCTTAGTGTTTTCGGCTTGCTCGAGATAGAGGTCGTAAAACTAAGACTACTAAATTGATAGCTGGTGGTATTGGATCGATATGAGTCCAGCTCGAGAGCGTGAATCCTAATCCTTCTCCCATACATTCAGCTCGAGAGACTAAATGGGCTAAGGAGGAGGTTGTGCTTAAAATGACAACTCGGTGTTCGAGAGAAACTGAGTCGATTCGGGGTAGGTTGCTTGAGAGAGAATTTACCCCCACTATAGTCTAGCCTAGTCACAAATACTCAACAATTTACTATCAAAAGCATGTACCCGACAATTTTGTTTANGTGGTATTGGGTCGATATGGGTCCAGCTCGAGAGTGTGAATCCTAATCCTTCTCCCATACATTCAGCTCGAGAGACTGAATGGGCTAAGGAGGAGGTTGTGCTTAAAATGACAACTCGGTGTTCGAGAGAAACTGAGTCGATTCGGGGTAGGTTGCTTGAGAGAGAATTTACCCCCACTATAGTCTAGCCTAGTCACAAATACTCAACAATTTACTATCAAAAGCATGTACCCGACAATTTTGTTTATCCCGTATTCCTATCATATCCTAAAAATTCCGTCTCTCTGTAACGGCCCATATTTTGCATATACTAGTTCTATGAGTAGTGAGGGTTTGAAATAGTATAATTTGTCATACTAATCAACCTACTTGCTTAAGCTACTGATTCGGATATCTTACGTAATTAAGTTACTCACGTACATGTGTAGCTTACGTAGAAAGGATGACATAGGTTGTTAATGGTAGATTAACTGCTGACCTACTTAAATAAGTGGTAAGTAGGTGATGCACCTACTTAGGAAATATGTGGACTGCAATTTAAAAGGAAAGGGCAACTAGGTGATGCAGCTACTTAAAGAACTTGTGGCAGAAATTAAGGGAGTGATGTACCTGCTTACTTAAAGTGAGGGACTAGATATTTCTACATTTTTCTTAATGTAAAAACGTCCATAAAGGACCCTTAAGAGAATGAAATTCATTTCATATACCTCTCACTTGTTTTACAGCAATTTACTCCCAAAAAGAAACCCTAGAAGCTCCAAAGTGCTGGCCTGCAAGTTCACCATTAAAAATCTGAGAAAAACCTTTATTTTTCAAGTACAAGTTGGTGTAACATCTCCCATCTTAAGAAATTCAAGAGGAGGAACTGATTTCACCTTAAGGTAAGGCTACTGCCATATGTTAAATTTGTCATCCCTCTTTGGTGCTTGAATCGGTTAGGGGATTTGGTATGTGTTAATGAGCTGAGAATTGTTCCTTTTACATGGTGTGAGATTGGGGAATGTTCTGGTTGATTGTGAATGTTGGGACAGCCATAGAGGGGAGTCCCCTTTAACTCAATCGTTAGCCCATTTGAGCATTTTAAATGTAATGTTAGTTGGGTGCTCAAGGGACGATGGTCGGAAACCGTGAGTTCATATTGCTACTGCCACATTCTGATGTTTAGAAACTGATTTGTGTATAGTAACATAAGGAGGCATGTGTAGAAGTCATGAGAACTTGTTAAAGGATAAAACGGTAAAGGGTGCAGTAACGTACCATCTAATTGGGCGTTGCATGAGCTTGCTGCCTGCAACCCCTTTATATTCTTCTTTGCATATGTTATAAAGCCCGAGGAGTTTCAGGGGACCTTATTAGAAGGTTGTATTGTATATGACGTTATTAAAGGAAAAGGGGTGGAATGCATACCATCGGTTCGATAAGTATGGGTTTGCTGCCTGATTACTGTTTGCCAAGTTTAAGTAACCCAATCTGTTGGTTAGCTACTAATATTAGTTGTGTTACATATTTAAATGTAGATTAATAATCGAAAAAGAAGGAGGTTAATTCGTTGTACTATCTGAGTGGTACAGCAAGGTATGTAAGGCTATTCAATTCTATATTATTTGGCATGAACTCTGCTTGTGCCACTACCAACAAGTGAGCTTCCCAAGTGCTCTTTCAAGTAAAAGACAAATAGTGGCAGCGTACAATCCCAAACACAGCTAACAATAGTTCCCCTCTCCTTAGTGTGTCGAATTGCTTCAATATATGTGCATCTTTACTTTTCCAAGTATTGGTATGAGAAAAGGGTAATTTCAGCAGTAGCTTTGTGATTCCTCCTGTCAATCAAATGAGGTCCATTGTGTCATTTGAGCTCTTATGTAATTCATTAGTGTTACATTTCCATCTTGTGTTATTGTTATTGCCCTAAGTGCATATTCACATGTTTCCTACTACTGATCCACAGTTCTGATGCTCAAAAATAATTATGACCACCAAAATAACAATCTCAAAGATTAAAGAAACTATATGAAGCGGTATATGTGTAAGGGTGGCAGCCCAGGGGCAAAAGCCTAGCATGGGTCGATCCCAATTTGTGTATAAGGGTGGCAGCCTAGGGGCGAAAGCCTAGCATGGGTCGATCCCAAATTTATATATTTGAGGACAGCATCTCAGGGGTTAAAATGCCTAGCATGGGTCATCCTCTTTTACCACTGATCAGTTGGTTATTTGTATCACATGCTTTACAGAGATCGCAATGTAAAGAAAATTTACAGAAAAGAATATAATGTACATGATCCCACAACAACAACAAGGGTGGTCTTTAATCTAATCTATGCAGTTACATATTGATACTTGATTTCAATTGAGCTCTTGTTTACATATGTTATTGCCTTATATATTCAGTACATTCTTAGTACTGACGTCCCTCTCGGGGGACGCTGCATTTCATGCTGCAGCCACAGGTACTCCAGCTAGTAGACCCAATAGGAGCACAGGACACTCAGCTGCTATTGGTGAGCTCCAAGTTGATTCGGGGTTTAATCGAGTCTTTGGCATCTATTTTGTTACCATATAGTAGTTAAGGGTAATGCGGGGCCTTGTCCCGATCTAAACTAAGGTTGTCTATCTTGTAGAGGCTTTGTAGACTAATGTGTAAAGTTTGGTTGTGTCTTGTCTCTTAACAATTGTGGCCTCCACGGCCAAGTGTTGTACAAAAGTTTTGGGCCTGTCTATGTCGGTCTTTTATCACTACAGGGCATATAAGCTTGTCATAGCTTCATAGTTATTATAGTTAAATGTATGGTAAGTACAGGTTGTAAGTTGGTTCTCCCGGGCCATTTAGACGTCGGGTGCCTGTCCGTCTTAATCAGATCTGAGGCGTGACAAAAGTGGTATCAGAGCAGGTCATCCTAGGGAGTCTACAAAGTCGTGTCTATGTAGAGTCTTGCTTATGGATGTGTTGTGCACCACATCTATAAACAGGAGGCTACGGGACATGTAGGAGTTGTTTCTGTTGTTTCATCTTCTAGATCGTGCGATAGAGCCATATTCTAGGTGGATTATATCTAACCTCTAAATTGTTTTATTATAGCAAAAGTGCTGGTTACGAGAAGGAGTAAAAATACAGGCAAGCAAATAGATGTGGTTGTCGGAGAAGGGAGTAGCCAATCATTACCTAGACAAGCTGATCAAAGTGAGGCTCAAAATGAGTCTCTATCACAGACTTCCCCGACTCCTCCATCTCCAGATGATTTAAGGAGGGAAGCAGCACCTCGAGAACCCCCTATTAATACTACTGAGCAAGATTTAAAGAATGCAGTCCAGTTATATACTCGTATAGTTGCTGGCCAAGGGCAAAGGCAAGAAGGTCCAATTGCAGGTATGAGTGGTGCAGATAGGGCTGCTAGTACGCGGATACGTGATTTTCTTAATTTGGACCCTCCATCATTCACCGGGTCAGATCCTAAAGAAGATCCGCAAGACTTTATTGATCAGATTCAACGAACTTTGGATGTTATGCATGTAAGTGGTAAAGAAGCAGTTGAGCTAGCAACATATAGACTCGGGGGTATGGCTATATTGTGGTATGATGCTTGGAAGCAATCAAGGTTTACAGATGCACCTTTAGCTAGTTGGAAAGAGTTCAAAAAGGCATTTCTTGACCATTATCTGCCATTGGAGATCCGAGAGGCCCGTGCTGATAAGTTTTTAAATCTCAACCAAGGGAATATGAGCGTGAGGGAGTACAGTCTCAAGTTTAATTCTTTATCCAGGTATGCTCCTAATGTAGTGTCTAATTTGGAGGATAGAGTTCATCGATATGTGGACAGATTAGATTCATATTTGGTTAGAGATTGTACCATTGCTTCTTTGAATAAAGATATGGATATAGTGAGGATGCAAGCTTTTGCACAAAAGTTGGAGGATCAAAGGCAAAGAGGAAGGGCACAAGAGTCAGAAACAGGGCAGTCCAAGGGGGCCAAATCTACGAGGCAGTTTACCTAATATCAAGGTGAGTTTAAGCCTCGGTTTTCTAATAGAACGCCTAGGCCATCATTTTCCTACTCTACAGCTAGTGCTCCACCCCGAGGGTCTAGGGGCGATCAGTTTGGGCAAAGAGGTGAAATCCAAAGCTCAAGAACAGCAGGGCACCACGAACAGGGAATTATGAGCCAATCAAGACCTCCTCGACAACTTTGTATACAATACGGGAGAAATCACCTAGGCACATATAGGTTTGGGACAGATGCTTGTTTTTGGTGTGGTACCCCGGGACACATGATGAGAAATTGCCCTCAATGGGGCTTGGGTGGTATGGCACAACCTGCGGGATCGATTGTTGCATCGTCTTCATCAGTTCCTTCTTTAGGTAGGGGTGCACAAATGACTGCAGGTCGTGGTAGAGGTGTTAGAGGGGCGGCTAGTTTTAGTGAAGTTCAGAATCACACGTATGCCCTAGGGAATCGACAAAATTTGGACGCTTAACCGGATGTGGTTACAGGTACATTATCCATCTTTTCACATATTGTATATGCATTAATTGATCCGAGGTCTACACTATCATATGTCACTCCATTGATTGCTGTAAAGTTCAAAAGAACACCAGAATTATTGGTTAAACCAATTGAAGTGTCTACACCGATTGGTGAATCTATTATAGTTAGGAGAGTCTATCGAAAGTGCATTGTAACTGTTTGTGGTCGTAATACATTAGCTGACCTTGTTGAACTAGAAATGGTTGATTTTGATGTCATAATGGGTATGGATTGGTTAGCTTCTTGTTATGCTACAGTAGAATGCCGAACTAAGATGGTGCATTTCCATTTTCCAAAAGAGGCAGTCCTTGAATGGAAAGGTAATATTGGGGCGCCAAGAGGTAAGTTTATTTCTTATTTTAAGGCGAAGAAGATGATGTCGAAAGGCTACATATGCCATTTAGTAAGAGTAAGAAATATAAATGCAGATCTACCAACTCTTCAATCTGTTCCGGTGGTAAATGAATTTCCTGATGTATTTCCTGAAGATCTTCCAGGTTTGCCTCCAGAACGAGAAGTAGAGTTTGGTATTGATATAATTCCAGATACTCAACCTATCTGCATTCCTCCATATAGAATGGCCCCGGCAGAATTACGGGAGTTGAAGGAACAATTAAATGATTTGTTAGAAAAAGGATTCATAAGGCCTAGTATGTCCCCTTGGGGAGCACCAGTTTTATTTGTACGCAAGAAAGATGGCTCATTGAGAATGTGTATTGAATACCGACAGTTGAATAAGGTAACGATTAAGAATAAATATCCCCTCCCAAGAATTGATGCTTTGTTTGATCAGTTACAGGGTGCTAAGTGCTTTTCAAAAATTGACTTGAGGTCGGGTTATCACCAAGTGACGGTCAGAGATCAAGATATACCCAAGACGACTTTTCGAACACGGTATGGTCATTTCGAGTTTTTAGTTATGTCATTCAGGCTAACAAATGCACCAGCAACTTTTATGGATTTGATGAATAGGGTGTTCAAGCCATTTTTGGATGTGTTCGTGATAGTATTTATAGATGATATTATGGTGTATTCAAGATCTGAAGAGGACCATGCTAATCACTTGCGGCAGGTGCTACAGATTCTTCGTGATCGAAAGTTGTACGCAAAGTTCTCTAAATGTGAGTTTTGGTTAAGATCTGTGGCATTTTTGGGTCATATTGTATCTGATGAAGGAGTAAGGGTTGATACCCAAAAGATAGAAGCTGTGAAGAACTGGCCAATACCTACAACACCTACGGAGGTTCGCAGTTTCCTTGGGCTGGCAGGTTATTATAGAAGGTTTGTTGAAGGATTTGCTTTTATTTCCGCACCATTAACAAAACTAACCCAAAAAGAAGTCAAGTTCCAGTGGAGCGATGCATGTGAAAAAAGCTTCCAAGAACTGAAGAATAAATTGACTTCTACACCTGTATTGGTACTTCCAGAAGGCACGAAAGGGTACGTAGTGTATTGTGATGCATCGGGAGTGAGCTTAGGATGTGTGTTAATGCAGCATGGTAAGGTGATAGCTTTTGCCTATGGGCAGTTGCGGTCACATGAGGAAAACTATCCAACCCATGATCTAGAGCTAGCAGCAGTTGTGTTTGCTTTGAAGATATGGCGCCACTACTTGTATGGTGTTCACGTTGATATATATACTGATCACTAGAGTTTGCAATACATCTTTAAGAAAAAGGATCTGAATTTGAGGCAACGAAGGTGGCTTGAGTTATTAAAAGATTATGACATTGATATCTTGTATCATCCCGGGAAGGCAAATGTTGTAGCTGATGCTTTAAGTCGTAAAATGATGGCAAGCACTTATGAGCAGTCCATAGGAAGGCAACAAATAACTAAAGATCTACGTCAATTAGCTAGCTTGGGGGTTCGCCTTCTTAAATCTCCAGATGAAGGAGTTATTGTGCAAAATGCTGCAGAATCCTCATTTGTAGCGGAGGTGAAGAGAAGCAGTACACGGATCCTATCCTATTACAGCTTAAGGAGAATGTACAACAAGGTATGACAAAGGCATTTGAGCTTACAGAAGAGGGAGTTCTTCAATGCCAAAACAGATTGTGTGTACCTAACATAGATGGACTAAGAAGGAGGATCATGACGGAAGCACATCATTCAAGATATTCTGTCCATCCGGGATCAACAAAAATGTATCATGACTTGAAAGAAGTATATTGGTGGGGTAACATGAAGAAGAGCATTGCAGAATTTGTAGCTCAATGTCCAAATTGTCAACAAGTTAAAGTAGAGCACCAGAAGCCTGAAGGTTATATGCAGCGTATAGAACTTCCAATTTGGAAGTGGGATATAATTAATATGGATTTTGTCACTGTTTGCCTCGCTCATTTCGGAAGTTTGATTTCATATGGGTGATTGCTGATAGACTCACCAAAGCAGCGCACTTCTTACCGGTCAAGACTACTTATACAGTTGAAGAGTATGCAATGTTGTATATTAAAGAGATAGTTCAGCTACATGGAGTTCCAATCTCTATTATATCTGATAGAGGAGCTCAATTCACCGCGAACTTTTGGAAGTCATTTCAGAAGAGTTTGGGAACGCAAGTGAATTTAAGCACAGCCTTTCACCCTCAAACGAATGGTCAGGCAGAACGTACAATCCAAACACTTGAGGATATGTTGCGAGCTTGTATATTAGACTTCAAAGGTAGTTGGGATGATCATTTGCCGCTTATTGAGTTTGCTTACAACAACAACTACCATTCAAGTATCAGAATGGCACCTTATGAAGCGTTATATGGGAGAAAGTGCAGGTCACCGATCGGATGGTTTGAAGCGGGCGAAACTGCCTTATTTGGGCCAGATCTTGTTCATCAAGCTATGGAAAAAGTTAAGGTGATACAACAACGATTAGCAACAGCTCAAAGCCGACATAAATCATATGCAGATAATAGAAGGAGAGGACTGGAATTTTTCATAGGAGATTGGGTATTTTTGAAGGTATCCCCAATGAAAGGGGTAATGAGATTTGGTAAAAAGGGGAAGCTGAGTCCGCGCTATATAGGGCCATATAAAATTATTCGAAGAGTTGGTCAAGTCGCGTATGAGTTAGAGCTACCTCAAGAGCTCTCAACAGTCCATCCAGTATTTCATGTCTCAATGCTTCGAAAATGCATAGGCGACCCATCTCGTATCACTCCTACGGAAGATGTACACGTTACAGAAGATCTCACTTACGAAGAAGTACCCATCGCAATTTTGGATCGACAAGTTAAGAAACTAAGAAATAAAGAAGTAGCTTCTGTAAAAGTACTATGGAGAAACCAACAAGTTGAAGAAGTTACATGGGAGGCGGAAGAAGCAATGAAGTCCAAATATCCTCATTTATTTCAATCCGAGGAGAAGGGTCAAAGTGCTGAGTTGAGACAGTAACAAGTAAGTATAAGTCTGTGCGTATTATGTGGCTAACAGTAGAATTCAACATAGGCTTGATTGAACTTGATTGGAGCTGAATAATTAGGCAAACATTCGAGGACGAATGTTCCTAAGGAGGGGAGGATGTAACGTCCCATATTTTGCATATACTAGTTCTATGTGAGTAGTGAGGGTTTGAAATAGGTTTGACAATATTCGAAAGAGGTTTGAGGCTAAATAGAGTAAGTAAAGTATAATTTGTCATAGTAATCAACCTACTTGCTTAAGCTACTGATTCGGATGTCTTACGTAATTAAGTTACTTACGTACATGTGTAGCTTACGTAGAAAGGATGACATAGGTTCTTAATGGTAGATTAACTGCTGACCTACTTAAATAAGTGGTAAGTAGGTGATGCACCTACTTAGGAAATATGTGGACTGCATTTTAAAAGAAAAGGGCAACTAGGTGATGCAGCTACTTAAAGAACTTGTGGCAGAAATTAAGGGAGTGATGTACCTGCTTACTTAAAGTGAGGGACTAGATATTTCTACATATTTCTTAATGTAAAAACGTCCATAAAGGACCCTTAAGAGAATGAAATTCATTTCATATATCTCTCACTTGTTCTACAACAATTTACTCCCAAAAAGAAACCCTAGAAGCTCCAAAGTGCTGGCCTGCAAGTTCACCATTAAAAATCTGAGAAAACCCTTTATTTTTCAAGTACAAGTTGGTGTAACATCTCCCATCTTAAGAAATTCAAGAGGAGGAACTGATTTCACCTTAAGATAATTTGGAAAAGACAACCTAAACCTTGAAGTTAGCAAGTGAGGTTGCTGTCCAACAAGGTGAGTTACTGAAATTTTCATCCCTCTTTTGTGCTTGAATCGGTTAGGGGATTTGGTATGTGTTAATGAGCTGAGAATTGTTCCTTTTACATGGTGTGATATTGGGGAATGTTCTGGTTGATTGTGCATGTTGGGACAGCCATGGAGGGGAGTCCCCTTTAACTCAATTGTTAGCCCATTTGAGCATTTTAAATGTAATGTTAGTTGGATGCTCAAGGGACAGTGGTCGGAAACCGTGAGTTCATATTGCTACTGCCACATTCTGATGTTTAGAAACTGATTTGTGTATAGTAACATAAGGAGGCATGTGCAGAAGTCATGAGAACTTGTTAAAGGATAAAACGGTAAAGGGTGCAGTAACGTACCATCTAATTGGGCGTTGCATGAGCTTGCTGCCTGCAACCCCTTTGTATACTGTTTTGCATATGTTATAAAGCCCGAGGAGTTTCAGGGGACCTTATTAGAAGGTCGTATTGTATATGACATTATTAAAGGAGAAGGGGTGGAATGCATACCATCGGTTTGATAAGTATGGGTTTGCTGCCTGATTACTGTTTGCCAAGTTTAAGTAGCCCAATCTGTTGGTTAGCTACTAATATTAGTTGTGTTACTTATTTCATTGTAGATTAATAATCGGAAAGGAAGGAGGTTAATTCGTTGTACTATCTGAGTGGTACAACAAGGTATGTAAGGCTATTCGATTCTATATTCTTTGGCATGAACTCTGCTTGTGTCACTACCAACAAGTGAGCTTCCTAAGTGCTCTTTCAAGTAAAAGACACATAGTGGCAGCGTACAATCCCAAACACAGCTAACAATATTTCCCCTCTCCTTAGTGTGTCGAATTGCTTCAATATATGTGCATCTTTACTTTTCCAAGTATTGGTATGAGAAAAGGGTAATTTCAGCAGTAGCTTTGTGATTCCTCCTGTCAATCAAATGAGGTCCATTGTGTCATTTGAGCTCTTATGTAATTCATTAGTGTTACATTTCCATCTTGTGTTATTGTTATTGCCCTAAGTGCATATTCACATGTTTCCTACTACTGATCCACAGTTCTGATGCTCAAAAATAATTATGACCACCAAAATAACAATCTCAAAGATTAAAGAAACTATATGAAGCGGTATATGTGTAAGGGTGGCAGCCCAGGGGCAAAAGCCTAGCATGGGTCGATCCCAATTTGTGTATAAGGGTGGCAGCCTAGGGGCGAAAGCCTAACATGGGTCGAGCCCAAATTTATATATTTGAGGACAGCATCTCAGGGGTTAAAATGCCTAGCATAGGTCATCCTCTTTTACCACTGATCAGTTGGTTATTTGTATCACATGCTTTACAGAGATCACAATGTAAAGAAAATTTACAGAAAAGAATATAATGTACGTGATCCCACAACAGCAACAAGGTTGGTCTTTAATCTAATCTATGCAGTTACATATTGATACTTGATTTCAATTGAGCTCTTGTTTACATATGTTATTGCCTTATATATTCAGTACATTCTTCGTACTGACGTCCCTCTCGGGGGACGCTGTATTTCATGCTGGAGCCACAGGTACTCCAGCTAGTAGACCTCCCCAATAGGAGCATAGGACACTCAGTTGCTATTGGTGAGCTCCAAGTTGATTCGAGGCTTAATCGAGTCTTTGGCATTTATTTTGTTACCATATAGTAGTTAAGGGTAAGGCGGGGCCTTGTCCCAACCTAAACTAAGGTTGTCTATCTTGTAGAGGCTTTGTAGACTAATGTATAAAGTTTGGTTGTGTCTTGTCTCTTAACAATTGTGGCCTCCACGACCAAGTATTGTACATAAGTTTTGGGCCTGTCTATGTCGGTCTTTTATCACTACAGGGCATATAAGCTTGTCATAGCTTCATAGTTATCATAGTTAAATGTATGGTAAGTACAGTTTGTAAGTTGGTTCTCCCGGGCCATTTAGACGTCGGGTGCCTGTCCGTCTTAATCAGATCTGAGGCGTGACAAAAGTGGTATCAGAGCAGGTCATCCTAGGGAGTCTACAAAGCCGTGTCTATGTAGAGTCTTGCTTATGGATGTGTTGTGCACCACATCTATAAACAGGAGGCTACGGGACATGTAGGAGTTGTTTCTGTTGTTTCATCTTCTAGATCGTGCGATAGAGCCATATTGTAGGTGGATTATATCTAACCTCTAAATTGTTTTATTATAGCAAAAATGCCGGTTGCGAGAAGGAGTAAAAATACAGGCAATCAAATAGATGTGGTTGCCGGAGAAGGGAGTAGCCAATCATTACCTAGACAAGCTGATCAAAGTGAGGCTCAAAATGAGTCTCTATCACAGACNNNCCGACTCCTCCATCTCCAGATGATTTAAGGAGGGAAGCAGCACCTCGAGAACCCCTTATTAATACTACTGAGCAAGATTTAAAGAATGCAGTCCAGTTATTGACTCGTATTGTTGCTGGCCAAGGGCAAAGGTAAGAAGGTCTAATTGCAGGTACGAGTGGTGCAGATAGGGCTGCTAGTACGCGGATACGTGATTTTCTTAATTTGGACCCTCCATCATTCACCGGGTCAGATCCTAAAGAAGAACCGCAAGACTTTATTGATCAGATTCAACGAACTTTGGATGTTATGCATGTAAGTGGTAAATAAGCAGTTGAGCTAGCAACATATAGACTCAGGGGTATGGCTATATTGTGGTATGAAGCTTGGAAGCAATCAAGGGTTACAGATGCACCTTTAGCTAGTTGGAAAGAGTTCAAAAAGGCATTTCTTGACCATTATCTGCCATTGGAGATCCGAGAGGCCCGTGCTGATCAGTTTTTAAATCTCCACCAAGGGAATATGAGCGTAAGGGAGTACAGTCTCAAGTTTAATTCTTTATCCAGGTATGATCCTAATGTAGTGTCTACTATGGAGGATAGAGTTCATCGATATGCGGACAGATTAGATTCATATTTGGTTAGAGATTGTACCATTGCTTCTTTGAATAAAGACATGGATATAGCGAGGATGCAAGCTTTTGCACAAAAGTTGGAGGATCAAAGGCAAAGAAGAAGGGCACAAGAGTCAGAAAGAGGGCAGTCCAAGAGGGTTACGGGGCAGTTTACCCAATCTCAAGGTGAGTTTAAGAATCGATTTTCTAATAGAACGCCTAGGCCATCATTTTCCTACTCTACAGCTAGTGCTCCACCCCGAGGGTCTAGGGGCGATCAGTTTGGGCAAAGAGGTGAAGTCCAAAGCTCAAGAACAGTTGATTAGTTGAAATCCGAGTAGTTTAGTTGATTGATTTGTGCTCGAAATAAGATTACTTTGCCGCCTAGCATTTCAGTCTTGTTTTAATCGGTAGTGAAGGTTGGTTTTCCCAAACCCCGCATTTATTTTTTATATTTGAACTCTTATGCAAGTGAAATTATCTGGTTGTCATGTGTTGGGCCTCGCTGATAGGTTTAGATTGTTTAAATGCCAAATATAGTTCGTAAATCTTGCCCATTTTATCTTGATTTTTGAATTGCCTTTATGATGCGCGCCAAAATGTGTTACATCTTGTGAAGTTGTGTTTGCGGGGTGTTTAGCATGGTTGAGTGTTATGGATCTGAGCTTAATTGTACTAGTGCATAGATTAATTTATTTTTGGGGGGTTGTAGGGTTGAATTCGAGAAGGTGGGTTGCATGAAAGGACGTTGGGCCGTTTGGCGAGTTGGGTCAAGCTCGCCAAATCACTTAGCGGTTCACCTAATGCCCCTATCTCACCTTTAATCTTATGCTAAATGAGGAGTTGAAGTCTGTAACTTTCGGTGAGAAACCTGAGGTCACCTAAAGAACTCGGCGATTTGCCAAAGGTAGTTTCGATCGCCCTTTGTCTGCATCCCTGAACCCTTGTTGCAGTGTAACTTTCGGTGGACAAACCCTTGATCGCCAAAAGTAGTCGGTGATCCGCTAAAAGGGGCCTCTTATCGCCAACTTGCGAAATTTTTGAGCCAATCCCTTCGGCGAGACCGATCCAGTTCACCAAAGAGATTCGGCGATTCGCAAACTAGTTTGGAGAATCTATCTACTACTGATTGTCTGCACTTTTGATTTAATTATTTCTAACTTGTTCCTGATGTATTGTAGACATGGCTAGGTCTAAAGTTGCTGGGAGAAAAATGTCACGTGAAGGGAAAACAAAAGGGATTGCAATCAATGAGGATGCAGCTGCATCCAGTGGCCAGGCCGCAAAACTTTCTACAACTGGTGGAAACGACAATGGTTCGAAGCCCTTGAGTTATCAGAAGTAAGCTCCGGTAGTGATTGCTTTTATACCAATGACCCCAACCCATCTAAAAGTGAGGGTGTGGGTTCTGATGAGGATGACCAGATGTAGGCACAGAGGACTTAGTGACGATCCAAAAAGTTGAATGATCCATCTATGATCAGGAATTCTCAGCCTACCACTCCTGCTCCTCCAGTCCTAGAGCAGGCAATAATGTTGGCACCTCCAGTACAGGGTTCTCCACCCAATTCAGTGAATAGATTAAAGGCTGAGGGGCTGAGGATGATTCTTGAGGAAAAGCGTCTGTCAATAGATGGGGTTATTGGCAGGTACCCAGAGATAATGGAGTGCCTGACACACCACAAGTTCCAAATATTCACCAAACCCCGTAGTCCTTATATTCAAAATTGGGAAGAGAGTTCTACGGTGCATACAGTGCACTAGTACCTCAGAAAAAGCAGCTAGCAATAGCTTTCAAAGAAGTTGACTACATAGTTGTTAGAGGCAGGAAGGTGAAGTGTGAATCAACGCAGTCTTGGGCATGTCCACAAATATTAGGGATCATTACCAACACTGGATCAGAACAAAGAAGCTGGAAGAGATGAAAGAGTGGTTAGCCCCACTGATCTCAGATGATTCTCCGAAGTGGTTGAATGAAGGAGCTTTGATTGAAAAGAAAGATCTCAACATTGCCGCAAGATTTTGGTTTTGTTTTACCAGCAACACATTTATGCCATCCCAGAATGAGTTAGTTCATTGCCTTGTCAAGGAAGCCTGCCTAGATTGCATCATAGAGAAAACTCGGATAAATTTGGGTACGATCATTGCTTCGGAGATACTTATGCGTACAAGGCAGTGCCAGACCTCACCTACATTCTCAGTATTGATCACAGAACTGTGAAAACGAGCTCTGGTACCTCAAGATGCCAAGAAGGATGTGGAAGTGATGCCCACATCCTCTACTGATATCCGGAGGATCGAAGTCGAGTACCTTAAGGATTAAGCAGAAAGGAAGGAGACAGCCTCGATGGAGTCAGTGAACATAAAATCATCACCTACAGAGGAATCTTTGCCTACTCCGGTCCCTGGACGTTCAGGTATATCTATTACCACTTCCACTCCTACTGACACTCCAAGTTCTTCTTTTGCTGCCCTACCTCCCAGACCTACTGTTGTTATTGTTGTTGTTTCCCGACCTCCACTCACTCAGGCTTCCCTACTCCAGATGGGATAGCTAGCCCATTCTGCTAATCGTCGGGCTTCCAGTCTAGAGGCCTTTGTTCTGGGCATGATTCAGATTGCCCTCGCTGATGCTGTGACACCACTAAGCACTGCCATTGATGCCCTAGCAGCTAGGATAGTGGTGTGTGAGCGCAGCCAAGGGGCGACGGAGGAAGTGACGACTTTAAAGGCTGCCATTGATGAGCTGCAAAAATATGTGGACTACCTGAAGTCCACTGATATGTCCATGGTGTTTGGAACAGTAGAGATTCCAGATGTGCCTGAGACCACCACTGAGCATGGGGATAGATCGGAGAAGACAACCGATCCTGAGGTAGAGGCAGAAACTGATGAAGAGATGCTTTAGGAGACTGAGGGAGCTGCACATGAAGATCTGATCGAGACTGAAGCAATTATTATAGATGTTGCTCTGCAAGCTTACTTGGCAAATTGCACTTGTTGGTGGATCTAGTGGAGCTGGTCCTTCTGAGGTCACTATAGGCACTGATGCCCAGACAGATGGATAGATCACTTAGATAGGATCCCCTCTTTACCGCCCTCTCTATCTTTCTTTAATATACATTCTGGATATTTTATTATTTGCATTTAAGGACAAATTGTTTTTAATTGTGGTGGGTTGTGGCCCACCTTTGTGTGTTATTCATGAATCGTGTTTTGTTTATGTATTTGCGTTGTAAGCTATAATTGTGTTAATACTACTTTCGTGGAAGGTTTGAGTTTGTGGCTTCTTTTGCTTTAAATTGAAAATGATTTTGACCGTTCTGAAAATTTTTAAATTTTTACCACCTCTTGTATGTACTTGATAGTGGCTGTTGTTTAGCAAATTTAAGTCTCAATTTTGATCAATACTAATGACTTGAATAGTGCTCTTTATTGAACGAACATGAATGTACGGCTACGATGAGACCAAATGAAGTTGCATAGACAATATGTGAACTCCTTGCATCTCGTTGTGATTAGCCATGTATCAAAATTGATTCTCTGGCGATGAAGTTGCACACTAGCGAATGTGTGGAGTCTTGTTTAACTTTAGAGTCGATGCCTTGTGTGATGAGCTTACTGTGAACCTTGCATGACAACACCTAGAATTTGCCCCGTTGGTCCGGTCAACTAAGTAAGGCTATCTCTTGATATGATCTTAGGGAACTTCGAAGAGTGTGAGCCGATTTGACATATACCTCTTTTGTGGTCTACCTTGTGAGTGTGCGAACCTCTTTTTAACACCCCTTGAGCCTTAACTTTCTTTGGAAGAAACTTGATGAAAAGTAGAGCTCTCTTAATCCAGTACCTATAATCCTCTTGATTTGTGGTTGTTGATTGAATTGCCAACTTAGGCCAAAAGCCTAAGTTGGGCGTGTTGTGAAAGGATAAGGACAAGTCAAGAAGTGCAAGAAAAGTCTCATTTAACCCATATTGTTGAGAAAAATGGAACCCCTCCATACAAAAAAAAATCAGAAGAGAAAAGAAAAGAAAAGAATGAAAAAGAAAAGTTGTGGAATAAAATACAAAAGAAATGGGGTTTTGAACGATCCATGGAAAGTGAATAATAGGATGACTTGAGCACTAAATAAAATGATGAAGGAAGAGGAAAGGAAGTGTTGTGAGCACCACACTTCATGAGGATGAAAGTCACTAAGCCTAAATTACCATACCTTTGCACTCAGCCCCATTACAAGCCTTGTAAAGACCTTTTTGATCTTGAGTGAACTGAAACAAATGTCGATTGGAGAATACGGGCAAACCTATGGGTGAAAGCATGCATAGTGTTCTTCTTTTTTAGTGTGAGCGTTGCATTTGATTCTGAAACTTTAAATGATTAAACCATTGTGTGTGAGTATGGAATCATCCTTTGTGTGAGGGCATTCAAATACTTTTATTGAGCTTGAACTTGCATTTGAAGCAAGTATTTCGACCATAAGAATCTTTGGTAATGGTGTGTCACAACTTGATGTTTGGGTACATAATTGATCCTGGAATGAGTAAATTGAGCTTGTTGTGTACAATAATGATGGAATCTTGTGTAGCACTGTTTGAGACATCCTTTTTGAACTCATTTAGGGCTATATTTTGATAGAATTAGTGTCCTCAAATGCATATTTTGTCTCAATACCTGATGAAAACCCTTAAGTTTCAGGTATTTAGAGTTTGAGGCAAAGCATGGACACTACTTGGCAAGAAGGAACAAAGCGGCTGAAAACAATGAAGAAATGAAGGCGTGAGGATCGCCGAGCCCAATTGGTGAGTCGCTGATCGGCTCGGAGATCGCCTTTTGTTCCAGTGAGCTGAGCCTTGAAGTAAAAGTTCCAGTTGGCGATGAAATAGAGCAGTCGGCGTGTCGCCAAACAGTTCTGCGTAGTAGTACCATATCGCCCAACGACTCAGAATGCGAAAAAGGCTAAAGGCTTTGCAGAAAGGTGATGAAATCGACCAAACGGCAAATCGCCAAATGTATCGGCGATCCCGACTAACTTCATTGAAGGGTCCTTCGCAACACATTTTCAAACACTATAAATACTAGTTTACATTTCTAGCTGAAGGGATTATCACTATTATTCTTAGAACTTTTTACAGTTTTTAGAGAGTCTAAGTTGTAGAGGGTTTGAAGACTTTGTTCTAAGACCTTGAAGATTCAAAGGGTTTCAAATCCAAGAAATTGGACTTGGGTCTCGAAGATTCTTCACTCTTGACTTGTTTTAAGACTTAATCCTTCATACCCCGTTGATGGAAACTGATATTGGTATTAATTTTTATCTCTTTTACATGTCTAGCTAAACCCCCAATTTTTGGGGTGTGATTTTGTGAATATGGGTTACATTATTTGTTGGGTCTTGCTTGTTAATGGGTTATTTGTTGTTTAAATATGATTTCGTTCAGTAGTTGTGTACGAGCTTAATAGAATTATAGTTGCAAATACGATTTCATCTTATTGTTTCGCAGAACTAAGACTACTAAATTGATAGCCGGTGGTATTAGGTCGATATCGATCCAGCTCGAGAGAGTGAATCCTAGTCCTTCTCCCACACATTCAGCTCGAGAGAGTGAATGGGCTAAGGCGGAGGTTGTGCTTAAAGTGGAAACTCGGTATTTGAGAGAAACCGAGTCGATTCGAGGTAAGTGTCTCGAGAGAGAATTTACCCCCACTATAGTCTAGCCTAGTAACAAATACTCAACAATTTACTATCAAAAGCATGTACCCGACAATTTAGTTTATTTCATATTCCTATCACAATCCANATTTAGCTTGAGAGAGTGAATGGGCTAAGGCGGAGGTTGTGCTTAAAGTGGAAACTCGGTGTTTGAGAGAAACCGAGTTGATTCGGGGTAAGTGTCTCGAGAGAGAATTTACCCCCACTATAGTCTAGCCTAGTAACAAATACTCAACAATTTACTATCAAAAGCATGTACCCGACAGTTTAGTTTATTTCATATTCCTATCACAATCCAAGAATCCCATCTCTCTATCTCGTTTTCTAATATTTTCGTTGTTTGTAGTTGTTAACTAATACAAAACCCCCCAATCATAATTGACGTTTGCATCACCCTCCTTTAGATTTAGTATGTTTATATTCAATAATGTCTATAGCTATGACTAATTACAACTAAATTTTATTTATCTTTTAATTCTCAAAACCTCTCCCTTGGGACTCGACCCCAACCCTTGGTTGAATTACTTTACTATTGTATGATTGTAAACACTTGAATTGGAAGATGTGTCTTGATTACGCAAACATCAGTACTCGCCTCCACATCATTCTACAAGGAATCATGGGTAGTCGCCTCCATGTCCTTTCATTATAAGACACGGGTATTCGCCTCCACATCTATTACAAGGGATCATGAGTACTTGATGAGTCCACAAATTGGACTCATTTAGGGCTATATTTTAATAGAAATTATGCCCTCGAATGCTTATTTTAAGTTTTAGGTATTTCAAGTTTTAGTGGAAGCATGGACACTTAGGCGCAAAAAGGAACAAAAAGGCTAAAAAGAACGAAGAAGCTGAAGCCTGAGCATCGCCAAGCATGCTTGGGAATATGCCGAAGGGGCGCACTTCACCCTTTGTTCCAGTACGCAAAGCCCTGAATGAGCATGATCAAAAAGGCGATGAAAGAAGTAGTCAACGTGAGCATGACAATGTTGAGGGCTAGTGCAAGACGGCGACGAACTACAACAAAAGGTGAATCGTAGAGTTAATCGGAGATTTCGACTAACCTCATCGAACGATCCGCCAGCACTAATTTCTAAAGTCTATAAATACTAAACTCTTTATTATTTTTAAGAGTTGAACGTTTATTTTAATCTTCACAATAGAATAGTACTTTTTGCTCTAAGTGAGAGGGTTTTGGAGACTTGAAGGAGAAGAGTGTTTTCATCTTCAAGATTTGGAATTGGGTCTCTTAGATTCTTCATTCTTGGCATGTTACAAGACTTAAATATTCATACCCATTTAAATACAAACCCATTTAGGTATAAATTTCTATCTCTTGATGTGTGGCTAAAAACCCCAATTGTGATTTAGCGAATATGGGTTAAGATATGTGTTGGGTCTTGATTGCTGAAAGTTTATTTGTAGTTTAATTGTGATTTCGTTTAGTGGTTGTGTATGAATCTAATGAATTTGTAGTGGCAAATACAAGTGTATTTATGTGTTTTTGGCTTGCGAGAGAGAGAGGTCGTAAGACTAAGACCACTAAATTGATGGCCTACTTTAGTGGGTCGACATGAGATTCAGCCCAAGAGGGTGAGCCCTAGTCCCATATACTAACACTCAGCTGGAGAGAGTGAGCGGGGTAAGGCGTAGGCTGGCCTTCATGCGGCAAGTGGGTGTCCAAGAGGAACCCATTTGAAACGGGGTAAGTTGCTCGAGAGAGAACTTATTTCCACATAAAGCTTAGCCTAGTCACTATTACTCTATAACTTTTCTATCGAAAGGATGTACCTAATACTATGTTTTTTACTCGTTAATGTCTTTAGCTACGACTAGTTAGAACTTAATTTTATTTTTCTATAAATTCTCAAACCACTCTCTTGGGAGTTGGTTCGGTTATTATACTATTGCACGATCGTAGACATTTGAATTGGAAGTTGTGTCATTGATTACGACAAACATCAAAATGGCACCGCTGCCGGGGAGTGGTGTCATTTGAATCTTCAAGATTTGGAGTTGGGTCTCTTGGATTCTTCATTCTTGGCATGTAACAAGACTTAAATATTCATACCCATTTGACTGCAAACTCTTTTAGGTACAAATTTATATCTCTTGATGTATGGCTAAAAACCCTAATTCTTGGAGTGTGATTTAGCAAATATGGGTTAAGATAATTGTTAGGTCTTGCTTGCTGATAGTTTATTTATAGTTTAATTGTGATTTCGTTTAGTGGTTGTGTATGAATCTAATGAATTTGTAGTTGCAAATACAATTTTATATATGTGTTTTCGGCTTGCTCGAGAGAGAGCTCGTAAAACTAAGACAACTAAATTGATAGCCTAAGGAGTGGGTCGACATGAGGTTCAACCCGAGTGGGTGAGCCCTAGTCCCATATCCTAACACTCAGCTCGAGAGAGTGACTGGGGTAAGGCGTAGGCTGGCCTTCATGCGACAAATGGGTGTCCGGGAGGAACACATTTGAAACGGGGTAAGTTGCTCGCGAGAGAACTTATTTTCATATAAAGCTTAGCCTAGTCACTATTACTCTATTACTTTTCTATCGAAAGCATGTACCCAATACTATCTAACCCGTATTTCTGTCACATCCCAAGAATCCCCCCTCTCATTACTTAGATTCCATTGTTAATTTTCTGTTTTTATTTATTTGTGACAAAACCTCCATTTGATACTTGACACTTTGTGTCACCCCCTTTTATTTACTATGTTTTTACTCGTTAATGTCTTTAGCTACGACTAGCTAGAACTTAATTTTATTTTTTTATAAATTCTCAAAACCACGCTCTTAGGACGACTCCAACCATTGGTTGGGTTATTATACTATTGCACAATTGTAGACACTTGAATTGGAAGTTGTGTCATTGATTACGGAAAACATTAGTACTCGCCTCCATGCCCAACATTAGAGAATAAGGGTAGTCATGTTTTACTCTCCTTTAAGGAATATGGGGAATCGCCTCATATCCTTCTCATTTAGAGGTCATGGGTAATCACCTCTAGCCTCATCAATTTCTTAGTCTTTTAGTCTAGATTCATTTTAGGTGAGCAATCATTTATACCTAGAATCATTCAATGTGAGAACACCTTTCACATTCATACTTACGCAATTCAAGTGGGAACTATCCCTTCCAAAACAATTACATCGATACTCAATAATTTATCATATATGCTTTGCTCTCAAATAAATAATCATCATAATCATCCTACATGCTTCACTCTCAAAGAAATTTATAATGAATCTCATTCATCCTACAAGAATACATCTAATCCCACAAATTCTACTTTCTTGGATCAAACCCATTTATATCACATTCATCTTAGAAACATGGGTTAAGCATGGGTACATGTAAATTAATCCTAAAAACATGTATTCCACTCAATTCAACAATAAAAAATCGTAACCCAATCATTTGGATCAACATTCATCAAGACCCACAACACTAGAAGAAAACCCTAACTCAAATTGGGGAATTTCTACTTTTCAATTGAGAAATCTTGGGGGCTCCATGGATGAAAAGAAAGCCCACAAATGCTTGAGGAATGTACACTTCACCTTCACCCTAGCTTCAACTCTTTCTTCTTGTTCAAGTTCTAGAGAGAGAAATATTTAAGAGGAAGAACTTGGTTTTTCTTTTGGGGTTTGAGAATAATAATTTGAATGGGTGAGTTTTAGGGTTAGAATAACTTAAATAGGGGTCCTAGTCTTGGGTAAAACGACATGTCTTTGATTCACTTAAAACTGGAAAAGACCCAAATATCCCTGAACTAAATTTTGTCGAACCACCTTCACGCTTGGCTTCACGAGCTATCAAGGCTCCCACGAGCCGTAATGGCAGCAGTGTTCCTTGACTAGTGGCTTGGCTTGCCACCACTTAACCTCCCAAACTCAACTATTTACCACGACCCCTCCCACATCCCGTCAAGTCCGTCACAAGCCGTCAAGTGGCTCGTGTGGAGTGTCTCATTTTTGGGCAGTTTCGAGTAGCTACTGCCTAGCCTAGCTCACCACGCTCATAACCACCAACCATGCTACCCACCACGAGGTGTCATGGTAGTCATGGGAGGTGAGCACAACATGGTTAGCTACTGTGAGCTACCTTGGGCAGGACCACGGCTCGTGGTGCCCTTCATGGCCTGTATGGGTCCTCGTAAAGGTTGCCCAAGCTCACATCTTTGGCTCATGGCCTCTCACTTAGCTCCTCACTTAGACTACTAGATTCCGAGGCGTTACAAGGTGGGCCCATGGACTGTAGGTCCCCACACTTGATGGAGGTCGGTAGTTATATTTAGAAGTGTTTTTGGGTCTCTTTCGAATTATTCTAACCCAATACTATGTCGTTTTAGCCTTACCACTGACCCTATATAATGATTTTTACCCCCAAATTACCTAAATTAAATTCATTCTCCTAAATTCCTAAAAGTTGATGAGGTTCATCTTCTCAAATATTTCTCTTTAAGAAGAAGAAGAAGTCTAGGGTTTCAAGATAAATTCTCCAAATTCACCATTGATGGCATACTTTTGGCATCAAGGTATTAGTATTCACCTATGGAGTCCTTTCCTCCATAGGGTTCCTAAATTCTCCATTTTTTACAAGGTAGAATCTCCAATTAAAGTTAGGGTTTACTCAATCTCGCGGGTTCTTATCAATTATGATTTAAATGATTGTTTTATGTCTTTTGATGCATGAATTATGATAATTGCATGATTTTAAGTGGAATTCCCATGAACCCGTGTGAAATCCATGATTTATAAGCCATGATAATATGAAGAAAATTTTGAACTATGAAAGATGAATTTATGAAGATAGCATGTTCTTTATGAAATTGATGAAAATAATTTAAGGATGCTTTGAGAGTGAACTATCACTTTTGTTGTTGTTGTTTTGAAAATATTTCTCACATACTACTCAAACATGAATGTGAAAGGGTTTTCACACAAAAAGGATTCATATGGTTGAAAGATTTTTTCACCTAAGATGAATCAAAGTTAAGGATTTGTTCTAATGATAAGACAAGAGACGAATACCCATGTCTCATGAATGTTAATATAAGTTTAGACTAATGACTATTCCGTGGGATTTATGCTTAGCACCTAGTGAACATGTGGTGACTACTCGTGTCCCATAAACTATGTTCCATCGTAGATTTGTCTTAAATAGACATTAGCTAGTTGATCCACATAAGTTAGAAGTTCATGGTTCTTACCTTGGAAAGTGAGGACACCCCTTTTCGGTGTAGGGTAGACACCCAATTCCATGTTATAGCTCACATGTTCTAAATGTCGGTTAAAGGTAAATATCCCACTATAATGAAAAAAGATTACTTCTAGAAGTAGACAAAAGTGTTTTAAAGATGCTTAGCTTGCATTGACCATGTTTTTCATTTATGTTTTCTATATCTTTTATCTTATGATTTAGTTTGTTTTNATATCCCACTATAATGAAAAAAGATTACTTCTAGAAGTAGACAAAAGTGTTTTAATGATGCTTAGCTTGCATTGACCATGTTTATCATTTATGTTTTCTATATCTTTTATCATATGATTTAGTTTGTTTTATGTATGTCATGGATAGTCATTTCTAGCATGATTTCTTAACCCTTATGCGTTGCTACCATACTTGGTACATTCCATGTACTAATGCATACTCTTTCCTACATTGTCTCACTAATGTAGGATCAGACTCTCCCATTCCGCATCTCCATGGCTAGTGATCGCATTAGTAGATTTGAAGATTGGTGAGTCCTCATGTTTTGAGGACCGAACACTCTATTTCTTATTGTCTTTACTTTTTCATATTATATGTGATGTATTGGTTACATCCCAATCACTCTTATTGTACTAGATGGCTTTCATTACACTGTTGCACTGGTAAGAATAGCAAAAAAAACTTGCAAGTGTTTATTGGAATAAGGATATCAATCAACTGTAAAGTGCAGTTCAATATAGGAGAAGAAGGATGGCCAAGACGCAATGCCATTGCTAAACAGTGAAGAGGTCCGTGGAATTGACAGATGGTGGAGAGGAAGTTTATGCTGCATGAGATAATAATGGGCCACTCTTAAAGACAATCCTTAGGCTTTCCCACTACCAAACCCTTTTTCGTGTAGTAATCCTTCACAACAAATAAAAAAGGTGAGAATTTAACAGTAACATTATTCAATGAGCATAATTGATAACCAGAAGTAAGATTCTTTTTAATTTGAGGGATACAAAGAACATTATTAAGAAATAAAGGCATTGAACTAGGAGGTAAAGAAGTATAGCTAAAATGTGTCGGTGCCAAATTTTTACCATCACTCAATATCACATATTCACCATCATAGTCAGAATGAGATCTCAACAAATAATCAATCCTTGATCTACTATGAACCTAGCCACGGGGATGGAAGTCAATATCACCAGACCCTACATTTGATAAGAATGTAGGCAAGAGTATGTGTTAGTACAAAATGTACCAAATATGATGGCTAGAATAAATCATCAACATAAGCATAATGTAGGCATTAGTCACCATAAGACATAGACCAAGATCATAAGAGATAACAACATAATTAATAAGCATATTCAATGCACATAAAACATCATATCATAAGAGGACCACTTCTCAAGTAACCTCAACTTTACTCATTACATAAGTCATCACCTCTATTCATACATATCAAGGAAGGCAACCGTAGTAACAATCCAAGCTAAGCTTACATCATACAAGCAAATCTCATAATATAGCATACTTACGATACTTCCTTGAAGTAACCTTGCTTCATCATACACACACTACTTTAGTTAGGGACTTGTCCCTTTTTAGTCATTCTTACTATTCATGGAACAATACTTCTTTACGAGTCACGTATAAGTCATCACACATGAATGGTTACGATTTACCAATTCAAGGCAATCGAGGAAAAGCACCTTTGCTAGACCAAGCTATCTTGGAAAGCACACTATCATGCAAGTCCAAGCTAATCAAGGAAGGGTACTATAGCTCAATCCAAGCTATCATGAAATGGTATGGCCTCACCAAGTCAAGCTATCTTGCAAGCATCTTCTAATGCTAGTTCAAGCAACATTGGAAGAGTACGATTTCTCAATCCAAGGCTATCCATGAGTTCTACTATCTCAAGCTATCATGCATGGTCTTGTCTTACCAAGTCAAGCTATTCATGAAAGGCTATCACATCTATACTTCAAGCTAACACAGTTCATATATGCTTTAATTCATTTTAGGTGAGCAACTCTTTCCAACCTAGAATCATTCTATGTGAGAAAACCTTTCACATGAATGTTCCTATGTGTTCATGAAAATGTCCTTTCAAGCAACACAACATCAATCTCATAATCATTGACACTTTACTCTCCAAGTGTTCTTAGAGCATTTACATAGGTTCTATAAGACATGCATGATCTCATACATTCATAATATAGGGCATGTGGGTAAATCCTTCCACAACAATCCTATTGTCATGACCCGAGTCTACACCCAGAAGCGACACGGCGTACTCAACCCCGAAGGGGTCTTATACAAGCCTCATAGCATTCACAACATAAGATACTTAGAAATAGTGCGGAATTTAAAACTTTTCTTTTATAAATCCAACAACAACAATCATTAAAAACAAGTGGAAGTCTATCGTCTCACATGGCCATCTAAACAAATACTTAAAACAAAATAGGGTCACGACCCTTTACAATCGAAATCTTAACAATAGTCTATTACATGAAAAGGAAGGAACATCTAAACACTTGTCCTCGATCTATGAGGACATACCACTTAGTCTTGGGGAACTCAAGTCTAAGCTTCACTAGAAAAAACCACTCAATTGCCGGAACCTACACGTGTAGTAAACATAGAAGAAGAATGGGGTTAGCACAATTAAGTAGTAAGTATGACAGCCATGCAAAAACATGCTTAAAACTCGTACATTTTCTTTGAATGTCATGATATATGCCATTTTGATAAAACTTCATGAACTTAATAAGCATAAGAGGCTTAATATTCAACCACAACCAACATTCAAGTCATTTAACCACATTAGGACATAATCACATATAATCCCTTTACCTTCACATTAAGCCTTCACCCTAAGTAACCCACAAGCTATACTTTGTGCAATGTATGGGTAGCGTCCCATACCACCATCCAAACCAAAGTACCACCTCAAGGTCACCAAAAGTGAACTTACCATTCAACATTAACATCATTACACAATACTAGTACACAAGAGACGTAAACATTACACAAGTCATATCAACACATAAGGACCATCACCTAAGACAACTCTAAGTCATACTTGTGCAATGTGCAAATAGCATCACATACTACTTACTACTCACACTAAGTACTCCTTTGAAGTCACCATAGGCAAGACACATTCATATTCATTAAGTTATGACAAGAAAGTAACTCATGATACAATACAAGTATAGCATGCATCTTTACATTTAAGCATATAGGAGTCAACATTCTTCATTAGCTTCAATTCATTAGTAGCACCTTCATTCATTGGACTTTAGATCAACATTCTCATTAACATCATCATAAGAGCACATTCATTACACTTAACATTATAAAGGAACACACCACAACCTCTCTAAAAGCCTACTTATGCAATGGATATATGGCGTTCCATACCACCACCCACACTAAGTAGTGCATTCTTAAGAAGCCATAGTTCATTAATATTCTTTGTGGGGGTAAGCCTTAACCGACGTAGATCATGTGAGCCATTCATGGAATCCCGGTGTCACCCTCACCGGATAAGTAATTCCTACTTACCTAAGGTAGGACCATTGTTTTATAGCTTAAGTGGATCCACTAGCTAGACCTATGTGGACATATAGTTATGGGATAAGGAGATTGATACTAGATACCCTGCCTCAACTCACGGATGAGCATCCATCTCAAGAGATTGTTATTAGATACCCGGCCTCAACTCTCGAATGAGCATCCATCTCAATTCATATCCACTCGGTACTTAGCATTATTCCCCATGGAGTACATTACATTCTTTACATTAGTTCACTATGGGATGAGAGATTGTTACTAGATACCCGGCTCAACTCATGGATGAGTATCCATCTCAAATCCAACATTCATTAAAACGGGATGTAGGGATTGTTACTAGATACTCCGCCTCAACTCCCGGATGAGCATCCATCCAATCCCAACATTCATTCATTGGAAAGCTCATAGATTCAAATATGAGAATAGCCTTTCACCTAAAAATTCTCTTATTGTGAGAAAGTCCTTTCACATCAATTCATTATCATTTATTAGAGTACAATTGACAATAGTCTTTCAATTAACCCATCAGCATTAACATTATCATAGAACTTCATTCATGAGTGTGTCTGTGAGAATCACCTTTCACATATAGCCTCATCATTCATAGGTGTTAATTGAGAAATAACATTCAATCATAACACACTTACATTCTAAACATGCTCATTATACATTCATTGAAATCACACACATATACTTTNACATTCATTAAAATGGGATGTAGGGATTGTTACTAGATACTCCGCCTCAACTCCCGGATGAGCATCCATCCAATCCCAACATTCATTCATTGGAAAGCTCATATATTCAAAGATGAGAAAAGCCTTTCACCTAAAAATCCTCTTATTGTGAGAAAGTCCTTTCACATCAATTCATTATCATTTATTATAGTACAATTGAGAATAGCCTTTCAATTAACCCATCATCATTAACATTATCATAGAACTTCATTCATGAGTGTGTCTGTGAGAATCACCTTTCACATATAGCCTCATCATTCATAGGTGTTAATTGAGAAATAACATTCAATCATAACACACTTACATTCTAAACATGCTCATTATACATTCATTGAAATCACACACATATACTTTACATCATGATCATTCATAGATCCTTCATTTATAGAGGTACAAGGAATATATCCATCAATTCAATACAACAATATACATAGCAAGTACACCTCCACCTTTGAAGTGGATCAATAGATCATGCATAATTCTACTTTAATATGTAATTTGATCATAACTTGCCCTTCAAGGCTAAGAACCAACATCAATTCATAAATCCAAGATACAACAATAGATAATGAAATTGACATGATTCAATCACTTAATTCAATATAAGCAACAACAATTCAACATACTTGCATAATCAATCAACTCCTAATCACAAATTACAATTTAGGAAATTGGGGGAAAACATGGGTTCTACGAATAAATCATTTTAATTAATCTTTAAATCAACAATTCGTTCATAAATCAATGAAATAAAGCCTTTGGAAATCATTTAAAATCGAACCCATGCATAGATTGAAAACGAGGGTTTTAGAGAAAACATTGCAGACTTGGAATCACTTTTGAGATTGGCTCCTTAAAAGAAACTAAGTCAAGGATGAAGACCACCATACATTATTGAGAAGAATTGCACCAAAATCCTTTGAAAAACTTGAAGATTTGACCTTGAGAGCTTGAAGACTTCACCTCCAATTGAGATTTCTAGAGAGAGAACATTTGGATGGGAGGGGAGGTTTTGATTTGGGGTTTGGAAATAATGAGGTCTAAATGTGTTTTAATAATTTAAAAATATCTTAATAAACCTAAAATAACCATCCATACCCTTTAAAGATCATAAAAGGAATTTACCATTTTGCCCCTACTAAGGCTGAACCCAAACCAGAATCGTAGGTGTGACTCACACCCTAGACTCACGGACCGTGAGTCCGCTAACAGACCTTGTTGTTGGTCCGTGGTCTGGGGCTGCTTAGTTCATGGGGGTCTGACCTATGGAGGCCATTCACGGACAGTGGATGGACCTATGGGGCGTGGACCCCTTCCATGGTTCACCCCATTTTGGCCAACTTCAAGGTTTTTTGGGGTCTTGGAGGTTGACTAAGGGTCCTCCTCAAGGACCCCTAGGGTGGTCCTTGGGGAATCGTAGCTTGACGTTTAACCCCTAAACCCCTCAACCATAGCTCAGGACAACATTAAACCACCTCAAACCTCATGACAAACTCACACACTCACTAGTTAGGCTCTAGTTTCACTTATTCGATTTACGGATCATTACATTATCCTAGGGGTGTGCACTATTCGGGTTAAACCGAAAGTTTATTTGGATTGGTTTTTTGGTTTTACGGATTGGTTTTGGATTAATAAATTACTTTGTTTGGTTTTTTGGTTTGGTTTTGGATTTTAAAAGATAAAAATCGAAAAACCGAAAAAAACCGAATTATATATATATACATACTGTGTGGAGTCGCGTGGTGTGCCACATAAGTCAAAAGGTGTACAAAGTTACAAAAAAAATGAGTTCAAGGGGGTAATAGGACCTTAATTTAGTTAAGGTGTGTCTCTGGGATTTCGGTCATAGTCTAGGGGGTACTTGTGTCTTCTCCCTTTTATGTTTGAATTACATCTACAATAGTTATACTTATAAGTATTGTGTTTTAAGTTTTACTTATGATTTATATTAGAAAGTATATTTAAGGGATTAAATATTATTACTTTGGTTATATATGTTATTAATTATTGACATAACCTAATAACCAAACCGAAAAAAGCCAAACCGAATAGAGAAAAACCAAACCAAACCAAATTTATTTTGGATCGGATTGGGTTACACTTTTACAAAACCAAAAACCGAAAATCCAAACCGAATAGTGTAAAACCAAACCAAAAAACCGAATGCACACCCCTAGTAAACTTAAACACATATTTCTTTTAACATGAATGTCATTATTTCGAGTTTAGAATTTAAAAAAAAAACGCTTTTTCCCTTTCTAGGTGAATATTACTATTTTCATTTTATTTAGCGTGACTCATGTTGACTTACAACGCCCTTTAAAAATATTAAGCTTACTAAATATGCTTATGTAGGTATTTAATGAAGGATATTATTTGATGAAAATAATAAATATTTCTTAANNATCCAAACCGAATAGTGTAAAACCAAACCAAAAAACCGAATGCACACCCCTACATTATCCCCCACTTAGATACATTCGTCCTCGAATGACACTTTAAACACCTTAAGGGGTTAACAACTCAAGAATAGCAGCCCATCATGCATGCAACATCATAAACAATGCACAAAACTAGGAGGAAACATCAACTCCACATCAAAAGCTCAAACAAACTCCATGCAACTCAAGAAAGTAGGAACTACATCTACAAACTCATTATGCAACATAACTTCAACATTTTTCATTACCTTGGAGGAATTACCTTCTCCAACTCATATCATGCTCATCATTACGCACATTATGCAGCTTTTTCATAAAAGCACATTTAGGCATGTTCAACAATCAGTCTCATGAAACATATATACAAACTCATACTAAATGTATATCAACAAGAGGAATATAATTCATGAAAACTCATTTTCTCATATAAACAAGAGTTCAACTAGAAAATGCATAACATAAGGAGAACATGGAAACACATTTCACACATAACTCCACAACATGAAACAAGCTACAAGGAACTCTTGCTCTCAAGGTTGAATAAGAATAGAAGGAAAGAGATAGGAATATCAAAACTCTCAACAACCTTACTATTCAACATACTATCCCCCACTTAGGACAAAACCCAACTAAGGCTAGCATGAAAACAACATAGGAACCTCAATACAACATTCACAACTTATAAGGAACTATCACTTACCGGTACTTTTAAACTAGGAAGGTCCTCATTAAGCAACTCTTGCTCACAAACAACCTTACCAACACCACTCGAGGTCGCATATGAGTCCACCACACCAAGTCTAAACTCCTCAAACTCACTACACCTCTTAAGGTGAGAACATCAAGCAAACCTAACTCATGAACTTCAAAGCACCCAACGACCTTGGTATCTAGGCACATTATCTCCAATTTGGCAGTAAACCTATACAAACTCCTTTAAATATCACTTCTTTCCTTTCTAAGTTCGGAGAAAAATATCACTAAAACTTCACACTCATCACATAAGATGATTCTAAATAAGGCGAATTACACTTCTACTCCTCTTAGAGAAGTCTACTCACTTCACACACCTAGGCATTTCTAAAACACCACATTTCATCAACTCTTTTAAAATACCTCAAAACTCATCATAACTAAGCCGGGTTCTACCATCATCAAAGCATAACCATAACGCAACCCATTTATACTAAAGACAACATCACAATCTATCACCTCAAATCTAACAAGTCACAAAGCCATAATGGGCATCACAACCAACCTTCCTCCCTCACTCCTTCTAGCATAAGCCCTTCAAGTGGTCATATCCTAAAGACCATCGGATAAGGAATAAGAGAAAGACATTCTAGAGTTAAACTTGATGGCACGACTTGAAGAATATAAAAGAAGTGTCACTTCCTAACGTCCTATAGCCTCTCGCTCATATATATGTCGCGACTCACACCGATGAACACGACTCTACTAGATGTGGCTTGTGACACATCAACCTAAAAACCATTCTCAAAACCTTTTGCTCTAATACCATGTTTGTCACGACCCGAGTTTACACCCCACAAGAAACATAGTGTACTCTACCCCAAAGGGGTCATCTACAAGCCTCATAGTATTCATAACATAAGATACTTAGAAATAGTGTGACTTTCAAACTTTTCTTTTATAAATCCAACACCAAGAGACATTAAAAATAAGCGAAAGTCTATCGTCTCTCATGGCCATCTAAACAACATAGTTAAAACAAAATAGGGTCACGACACTTTACAATCAAAATCTTAACAATAGTTTATTACTTGAAAAGGAAGGAACATCTAAACACTTGTCCTCGATCTATGAGGACATACCACTTGGAACTCAAGTCCAAGCTTCACTAGAAAAAACCACTCAATTGCCGGAACCTACACATGTAGTAAACATAGAAGAAGAATGGGGTTAGCACAATTAAGTAGTAAGTATGACAGCCATGCAAAAACATGCTTAAAACTCGTACATTTTCTTTGAAAGTCATGATATATGCCATTTTGATAAAACTTCATGAACTTAATAAGCATAAGAGGCTTAATATTCAACCACAACCAACATTCAAGTCATTTAACCACATTAGGACATAATCACATATAACCCCTTTACCTTCACATTAAGCCTTCACCCCAAGTAATCCACAAGCTATACTTTGTGCAATGTATGGGTAGCGTCCCATACCACCATCCAAACCAAAGTACCACCTCAAGGTCACCAAAAGTGAACTTACCATTCAACCTATCCATCCTTACAAAATACTAATACACAAGAGACAAAAACATTATACAAGTCATATAAACACATAAGGATCATCACCTAAGACAACTCTAAGTCATACTTGTGCATTGTGCAAGTAGCATCACATACTACTACTCACACTAAGTACTCCTTTGAAGTCACCATAGGCAAGGCACATTCATATTAATTAAATCATGACAAGGAAGTAACTCATGATACAATCAAAGTATAGCATGCATCTTTACATTGAAGTATATAAGAGTCAACATTATTCATTAGCTTTATTTCATTAAGAGCACCCTCATTCACTGGACATTAGATCAACATTCTCATTAACATCATCACAAGAGCACAATCATTACACTTAACATTATAAAGGAACACACCACAACCTCTCTCAAAGCCTACTTGTGCAACGCATACATGGCGTCCCATACCACCCCCACACTAAGTAGCGCATTCTTAAGAAGTCATTGTTCATTAAAATTCCTTGTGGTGGTAAGCATTAACCGAAATAGACCATGTGAGCAATTCATAGAATCCTGGTGTCACCCTCACCGGATAAAAGATTCCTTCTAGCTTAAGGTTGGACCATTGTTTTATAGTTTAAGTGGATCCACTAGCTAGACCTATGTGGGCACATAGTTATGGTATAGGGAGATTGGTACTAGATACCTTGCCTCAACTCATGGATGAGCATCCATCTCAAGAGATTGTTACTTGATACCCCGTCTTAACTCCCGAATGAGCATCTATCTCAATTCATATCCACTCGGTGCTTCGCATTGTTCTCCATGAAGTACATTACATCATTATATTAGTTCATTATGGGATGAGACATTGTTACTAGATACCCCACTTCAACTCATGGATGAGTATCCTTCTCAAACCTAACATTCTTAAAAATGGGATGTAGGGACTGTTACTAGATACTCTGCTTCAACTCTCGGATGAGCATCCACCCATACCAACATTCATTCATTGGAAAGCTCATAGATTCAAAGATGAGAATATCCTTTCACCTAAGAATCCCCTTATTTTGAGAAAGTCCTTTCACAACAAGTCATTATCATTTATTAGAGTACAATTGAAGATAGCCATTCAATTAACCCATCTTCATTAACATTATCATAGAACTTCATTCATTAGTCATTCATGAGTGTGTGCATGTATGTGAGAATCACGTTTCACATATGAATCATTAATATGTGTTAATTGAGAAATAACATTTAATCATATCACACTTACATTCTAAGCATGCTCATTATACATTCATTGATATCACACACATATACTTTACATCATGCTCATTCATAGATCATTCATATATAGAGGTACAAGGAATATATCAATCAATTCAATACCACAATATACATAGCAACTAAACACCTCCACCTTTCAAGTGGATCAATAGATCAAGCACAATTCTACTTTAATATGTAATTTGATCATAATTTTCCCTTCAAGGCTAAGAACCAACATCAATCAATAAATCCAAGATACTAAAATAGATAATGAAATTGACATGATTCAATCACTTAATTCAATATAAGCAACAACAATTCAACATACTTGCATAATCAATCAACTCCAAATCACAAACCACAATTTAGGAAATTGGGGAAAAACATGGGTTCTAGGAAGAAATCATATTCATTCATCTTTAAATCCACAACTCATTCATAAATCAATGCAACAAAGCCTTTGTAAATCATTTAGAACCGAACCCATGCCTAGATTGAAAACTAGGGTTTTAGAGAAAACATTGGAGACTTGGAATCACTTTTGAGATTGGCTCCTTGAAAGAAACTAAGTCAAGGATGAAGACCACCATATATTATTGAGAAGAATCCCTTGAAAATCATTTGAAATACTTGAAGATTTCACCTTGAGAGCTTGAAGTATTCACCTTCAGTGGAGGTTTCTAGAGAGAGAACTTTTGGAGGGAAGGGGAGGTTTTGATATGGGTTTTTCAACTAATGAGGTCTAAATATGTTTTGATACTTTTTAAATATCTTAATAAACCTAAAATAACCGCCCATACCCTTAAAAGATCATAAAAGGAATTTACAACTTAGCCCCTACTAAAGCAAAACCCAAACCAGAGTCATAGGTGTGACTCACTCCCTAGACTCACGGACCGTGAGTCCTCTAACGGACCGTGCTATTGGTCCGTGGTCTGGGGCTGCAGCTTGGTTCATGGGGGTCTGACCCACGGAGGCCATTCACGGACAGTGGATGGACCTACGAGGCGTGGATCCCTTCCGTGGTTCACCCTATTTTTGCCAACTTCAAGGTTCTTTGGGGTCTTGGGGGTTAGACTAGGGTGGTCCTTGGGGAGTCGTACCTTGACAAACTAACCCCTAAACCCCTCAACCATAGCTTGGGACAACATTAAACCACCTCAAACGTCATGACAAACTCACACACTCACTAGTTAGGCTCTAGTTTAACTTATTCGATTTATGGGTCGTTACACCTATGTACAATATAAATTAATCATATAAACATTACTCTAAAAGCTTTATCATTCTTAGTTCTATAATATTAGCTTTACTCTAAGAGCCCTAATCAATGTAACTCATCATAAATGCCTTGATCTCAAGACAACTTTATCCTCAAAGCCAACAAATCATAATTCATCACATATACTTTGATTTTGATCAATTCAAGTCTATAGGATTTACTCTTAACCAATTCATATCTATGTTCTCTCTAATATCAAGCAATCTATAATGTAATTCATCAATCCTAGAAGATCACATCTAAGCCATAAATTTCCCCTTTCATGGCATATAACCCAACTATATCAAATTCACCTGAGAAACATTGGTTAAGCATGGATCCATGAATAGTCATACTAAAACATGCAATTCCATCATAAACAAACATAAACAATCATAATCCACTCAATTGGATCATAACCCATAACATTAGAATAAACCCTAAATTGACTTGGGGAATTCTTCTTCTAAATTGGGGAAATCATGGGGCTTCATGCATGAAAGGAATCCATGAATGAATAAGTTACCATACCTTTATTACAAAGCCTACCAAGCTTGGAAGAATGGAGACTTGGCTTTACCAAGCTTGAACCCTCTTCTTCTTTCTATAGAAAGAATATTTGAGAGGGATTTGGGTGAATGACTTAGTTTAGGGGTCTAAAGTCTTTATATAGGTGGTCTAGGTTAGGGTAAAACGACACCACTTAATTCTAATTAAATCCAGAAAATCTTAAAGTGCCCCTAAACGAACCGCCTTAACTGCCTCACAGGTCCTAACCACGATACTACGTTGACGGGCCGTGGATAGACCCACTGTCCGCCCTAGTCAACCGTGGTTTGGGTTCTGGGATTTGTCAAAATGAGGTTTGTACCTACAACCCCCATCCACGATGCGTTAACCCATCTACGGGGCGTGGGTCCTGTCGTGGTCACTGCCTTAGGCAAATTCTCAGGGTGCCCATCCACAGGGCCCAACTATGGGGCGTGGGTCCAACCAGGGGTGTGGTTGGCCCTCATGGGTACCACCTGAAAAAACTCATTTTTTCTAAGCTTCCCTCTTAAGCCTACAAGGTGTTACAATATCTTCCCCTTGAGATCATTCATCCTCGAATGATGTTCAAGGCACTTCTTAAAGGTAACGACTCAAGACTAGCAACCCATCATGCATGAAACTCATCTAAATGCATACAACCATGGAGGAAACGTCAACTCCAAGATAAACATATTCAATGCATCACAAGGAAGTAGGAACTACATCTATCAACCAAAAATGCATGAAATTCAACATTTCTCATGTTGAAGGAGGAACTTACCATCTCCAAGCTAAATCATGCTCAACACAATCTCATGGAGCCTATATGCAATTCAATGTCTAGAAGCATATCTAAGCATGATCATCAACTAATCTCATGAAGTCTATAGGAAACTCTACTCAAGGCACTACAACATGAGGAAAACAATTAACATAAGTCACTTCTTTGAAGACTTAAACTTTTTCATGAACATTCATATAGAGAAATCATGGAAAAACATAAAACACAGATGATTTTCTAAACAAGGAGCTAACCATAAGGAACTTGTCCTCATAGGATGCACTTTCATATACTCCCAAACCTTCTAAGGGAACTAGAGGTGTTGGATCTCTAACACACTCTTTCTACTTAGAGACATGGAAAAACCAAATGCACTAATGCCACTCATTAGGCAAAGATAACTCATCAGAACCCTAACCACATGTCTCAAGATCTCTTATGGGCCTACAAAATGGGGACTAAGTTTCCCTCTCTTACTACACTCTTCTTGAGTGATATATTTCAAGTAAGCCCAAATCATAAACGTTCGAAATACGCAATGACTTGCTATCTGGGCACACCATCTCCCCCTTGGGAGGAAGCCTGAACGAAGTCTACCAACCATTTCCACCCATATCATCATCTTTGGTTGACTCTACCAACCAATCATATCTAGGTATTATTTAACACCCTACTACTCATTACATCATATTTCACCTTTCTTTGGTGCTAACCTGACTTCAGATCAATCTTAGAAAGGTAACTGGCTCTTTGGAGTTGGTCAACACTTGAATCTATCTCCCTCACCTTAGCTAGGTGGTAGATCCAACCCTCAAACTACTCTTCAAGACAACACATAACCCAAACTTATGATATACGCTTTCCCCCCTTCCACTCTAGAATAGGCTCATTCGGGAACTAACAATTGACCACATAGGTTTTACAATCATATAAGGGCATCATAGGAGTGCAACCAACACATCACACAAATGACATCAAATTTTAACAAAACATAGACATCAATTTGGAGCACATTCATGGTCACCTCTAGCTTGAAGTGAATATAATCGGTTTTTCTTGGGAACATCCTCTCTTCCTTTAGTCTTTGCCTTAGTACAATTCCTCATTTTGTGACCAATTTCACCACAACTAAAGCAACTCTCTATGCCAGCTAAACATCTACCCTCATGTCTCTTTCCACACCTAGAACAAGTAGGCCATAAGGATTAACTAATAATTCCTTGTGGCTTAGGGTTAGATGCCCTATTTTCATTATACTTAGGAGCATTGGAAGAACCTTGCCCAGAAGACCTTTGTCGATTTCTAGAACGACCATGTCTATCGGACCCTTCATAACAGAACTTATCATCATACATTCTAGACCTCTTTTTCTCCCTAGATCTCCCTTTTAGTTTCTCCTCCTCAATTTGTTGGGCATGAATCATAAGACGAGCAATATCCATATCATTAAAAAGCATAGTCGTACGACATTCTTTCACCACTAAATCGGACACTCCCGAAACAAACCTACTCATCTTAGTCTTACAATCCGCCACAATAGAAGGAGCATACTTAGATAGTTGGGTAAACCTCAAAGCGTATTCCTTAACACTCATACTACATTGCCTGAGGCTAATGAATTCAAGAACCTTAGCCTTTCTCATCTCTAAAGGAAAAACCTATCAAGAAAAGCATTTTTGAACCTTTCACATTCCATGGGACCCATCTCTACCATTCATGCTTCTCTTCATTGATTAAACCAAACTTGAGAAACTCCTTTCAACTGGTAAGGGGCCAATTCCGCTTTCTCTACTGAAGTAACTCCCATAATATCTAACACCTTATAGACCTCATCTATAAACTCTTGAGGATCTTCCTAAACTTTGAAGCCATAAAATTCGGAAGGGTTCATCCTTGTAAAATCCCTCACTCTTGAAGTCGTCGTACCCACAATTGGGTTCACAGGAGCTACTTCCTCTCTATTGGCTTGTGTCATCACGGCTTGATCCAACACTTGAAAAGTCGATCTAAACTCCCCATTAGTCACATTCTCACCCGAACGTCAATCAGAGCTTGTGGAGCTTGTGGAGGAACTTCTTGATCCACCATGTCTTACTCATTCCTTCTAACTTTAGCCCTTGTAGTAGTCATCTCCTGAAGACCATCGGGTAAGGATTACGAGAAAGACCTAATAGAGACGAACTCTATGGAACGACTTAGAGTAATGAAGAAGTGAGATTTCCTAATTATCTAATAGCTTCTCATTCATAAATGTGGCATGATTCACACTTATGAACAAGACTCTACTAGACGTGCTTTTGAGATATCTTAGAACCATTCAAAACCTTGTGCTCTGATTATCGGGGGTACACCCTAGACCTAACATGGCGTACAAGACCCCGAGAGGCCTCATACAAACCACTTAGCATATCATAACATTAAAGTAATAGAAAATGGTACGGAAATTTAAAACATTTTCCATACAATAAAAGTCTTTAACATTTGTCTCAAATCATCTAAAACATGAATGGTCTTTGGGACGCAGCCCATAAAAAAATTCTAACATGAAAATGAAAGACATAAAGGAAAGCTAATCAAATCCTTAATGCTATGATGACTCACCAAATCTTAAATCCTTGCTCTATTATGAACCTAACCACGAGGATGGAAGTCAATATCATCGGACCCTACATTTGATAAGAATGTTGACAAGAGTATGCGTTAGTACAAAATGTACTAAATATGATGGCTAGCATAAATCATTCACATAGGCATAATGTAGGCATTAGTCAACATAAGACATATATCATGATCATAAGAGATAACAACATAAGTCATAAGCATATTCAATGGACATAAAACATCATATCATAAGAGGAACACTTCTCAAGTAACCTCAACTTTACTCATTACATAGGTCATCACATCTATTCAAACATATCAAAGGAAGGCAGTTTCTAACAATAATCCAAGCTAAGCTTACATCATACAAGCAAATCTCATAATATAACATACTTATGGTACTTCATTGAGGTAACCTTGCTTCATCATACACATGCTACTTTATTTAGTACTATTCATGGAAGAGTACTTCTTTACTAGTCTATTACAAGTCATCACAACTGAATGGTTACGATTTAACAATTCAAGGCTATCAAGGAAAAGCACCTTACTATTCTAGACCAAGATATCATTGATAGCACACTCTCATGCAAGTCCAAACTACTCAAGGAAGCGTACTATTGCTCAATCCAAGCTATCATGAAATGGTGTGGCCTCACCAAGTCAAGCTATCATGCAAGTATCCTCTCATGCTAGTTCAAGCTATATTGGAAGGGTACGATTTCTCAATCCAAGGCTATCCATGAGTTCTACTATCTCAAGCTACCATACATGGTCTTGTCTACCCAGTCAAGCTATTAATGAAGGGATATCACATCTCTACTTCAAGCTAACATAGTTCATATTTGCTTTGATTCATTTTAGGTGAGCAAGCCTTTCCAACCTAGAATCATTCTATATGAGAAAACCTTTCACATTAATGTTCATATGTGTTCATGAGAATTTCCTTTCAAGCAACACAACATCAATCTCAAAATTATTGACACTTTACTCTCAAAGTGTTCTTAAAGCATTTACGTAGGTTGTATGAGACATGCACGATCTCATACATTCATAATATAGGGCATGTGGGTAAATCCTTCCACAACAATCCTATCTACAATATACATTCATCATATAAGCTTTACTCAGAAAGCTTTATCATTCTTAGTTCATCATTTTAATTTTACTGTAAGAACCCTAATCATTATAACTCATCATATATCCGTTAATCTCAAGACACCTTTATCCTCAAAGCCTACAAGTCATAATTCATTACACATACTTTGATTTTGATCAATTAATGTCTATATGCTTTACTCTTAAGCAATTCATATCTATGTGCTCTAATCTCAAGCAATCTATAATGTAATTCATCAATCCTATAAGATCACATCTAAGCCCTCAGTTTCCCTTTCATGGCATATAACCAAACTATATCAAATTCACCTTAGAATCATAGGTTATTCATGGATATATGTATAATCATTATAAAACATGCAATTCCATCATAAACAAACATAAACAGTCATAATCCACTCTATTGGATCATAACCCATAATATTAGAAGAAACCCTAAATTGGCTTGGGGAATTATTCTTCTAAATTGGGGAAATCATGGTGATTCATGGATGAAAGGAATCCATTAATGAATAATCCATCATACCTTGATTACAAAGCCTACCAATCTTGAAAGAATGGAAACTTGACTTGACCTAGCTTGAACCTTCTTCTTCTTCTTCTTCTTTCTTTCTTTATTTCTCGAAAGAGAATATTTGAGAGGGATTTGGGTAAATGACTTAAAGGTTAGGGGTCTAAAGTCTTTATATAGGTGGTCTAGGTTAGGGAAAAATGACACCACTTGATTCTAATTAAATCTGGAAAGTCCCAAAGTGCCCCTAAACTAACCGCCTTAACTGCCTCATAAGTCCCAACCACGAGACCACGTTGACAGGCCGTGGATGGATCCACAGTCCATTCTAGTCAACCATGGTTTGGGTTCTAGGAGTTGGCAAAATGGGGCTTGGACCTACGATTCCCATCCACAAGGCGTGCTTTATATCGTGGTCACTACCTTAGGCAGATTGTCATGGTGCCCATCCACAAGGCCCACCTACGGGGCGTGGTTGGCCCTCGTGGATGCCACTTGAAAAATCTATATTTTTCTAAGATTCCCTCTTAAGGCTACGAGGTGTTACAAAGACAGAAGTTTCACAGGAGCTTGAGCATTGGTATCAATGGAAATAAGTTGTTGATCATTTTATGGTTAAATGGTGTCGTGCGTGGTATGGAAGTAATGACAACAGAGTGGGTATTAGGAATAGAAGGAAGACATGGAAGAGTAGAAACGATTAATTGAGGGGTGGAAACATGAAAAAGATGAAAAGTTGCAGACGATGGAAACAATGACGTTGCTGGAAGGTTAAGTGAAGTCGTAATGGTCGTCGTTGGTGCAACGGAAGACTGAGTGTTTGTTCCATTTCTCTAGAAAAGATGGTATTGGAGGATTCAAAAATTATTGTGAAAAAAATTGAGTTGTTGTTAGGCGAGCAGCTTTGATACCATGAAAGATTAAGAAGATGGCTGAATTCTCTATTTTGTATTAACATATTGTTTCAGTATTTATACAAGAAAGCAAGAGATAACCTACCAAAATAGAAGATGCTAATTGTAGAGAAATTCTAGTCAACTTGATTACAAGAAGATCGCAAGGAATTATAATCAAACCATATCAATCACTTGATAATAAGATGCTTTCCTTATACTAGATACATCAAGAGTTAAAGAAAACCATAACATAAAATGTGCATATAAGGACAAGAAAACACAATGATCTTGATCCTACGATAATCTGATTGAGGAAGGTATGGCATTAAGAAAGTATTACCATGCACCTCTATAAGATTAAACTAAAGGTTACCTACTGTCTCAACACTTAAGACATCATGTTATTGATCAAAACATGTTGAATCAAAGCATATGAGTAACACAACATGTGATTGTAACAGAGAGGGTATACTTTAAAAGTAATTAAATTTTGTCAAAGCACACTTCAATATTAAATGGAAATAGAATTACATAGATATGTCTTAGGATATATGAAGGGGCTAATCAAGCAAAGGATATACACATGCAGATTTCTTTAGTCATCTAGGAAGGGAGGAAAAATAAACATAGTTTTATCTGAATCATACTTAACTAGACAGTTGTAATAACTCAGTTTCGAAAAAGGCTAAAAAGGGCTAAATGGGCAAGTCAAGAACCTAAAAGTTGACCATGGAACATCCATGGAGCATTAGACTGGTCGTGTAGGCCACCACGGTCCGTTAAAGGGCTCGTGAAAATTTTCCAGAATCTGCCCCAAATGGCTCGTGGTGACTTAGACGTCCCGTCTAGTGGGTTGTCAAGTCACCCAGTTAGAAACGGTTTCACCCAAGTCATTGTTAATGACCACGGATGTCTAAACGGTCCATGAAGTTTCACAAATACCGTGAAGTCGTCCGTGAAGGAGACCTATCAGACTTAGGATTTTAGGTTAACTTCAAGCAATCATATCTTTTAGCACAAAATTTATTAGGAGGCTCATAGCCTATAAAATTAAAAATCTTTGTATCCTCTTTCCAACGCCCCCAAGTTTGCCTAATTTTGAGTCGAGAGTAAAACGTTATTCCTGTTTTAGTGAAGCTTTGTCGGGTAGGGTATCTTCACAACCAACTTGACATGCCATCATATTCTAGACGGCCCCTGAAGCCCTTCCAATGAGGCATTTCGGTAGTTTCTAAGAAAGAGTCATATAGGTCTTTTCTCAATTGTTTTAACTCAATACTATGCCATTTTACCTTCTACCCTAGGCCCTATATAAACACTTTTACCCCTAAAATCACCCAATTCAATTTCCTAAATTCCCTAAACTTTACCAAATTCAACCGCTCCAAAAATCTTCTCTCTAGATCAAGGAAGAAGAAGAAACTAGGGTTCTTCAAGTTCAAATCGCCTTTCTTCAATATTGCTTAGAGCTTCAATCAAGGTATGTAGGAAGTTCATTAATGGGTTCAATTCACCCATTGAGCCCCTAAAGTTTCTTCAATTCTCCAATTCAATTTTTCAAGATTTGATTAGATTTTCACTCAATTCCTCATGGATTCTATTTTTATGGATTCAATTCCATTATTATGATCTTATTTCGATGATTTTAACTTAATTACATGCTTTTCAACCAATTCCATGTGAACCCATGCATTGATCTATGAATTTTGACTACATGGATTTATGACGAAGCTCTGAAAAGATGAATTTATGAAGAAGCTTGAAGCTATGAATATGTTATGAAACTATGCATGTTTTTCTGAAAGCAATGTTTATTACTCACGTAAGCTTATTAATAAAGATATCTATATGTTCTATGAAGCTTGGTCACATGACATGAATGACATCTGGATTTGCCATCAATAATTTTTGGGCTATTTTCCTAAATTAGGTCTTGATTAGTATGGTATTCGGATATGCCATGAATAATTATCGATCACTCTTTCAAAACTATTTACATTAGTAGCAGGGCATCTATAGTATGAAGTGAATGATTATGGGCCATAAGAGCTATTATGAAAAGATCATGGATGGTGAAAGGTTTTCTCAGGCATGGTCTATGGAGCTATCCTATGATAAGACAAGAGGAAAATACACATGTCCCATCATGATTAGACAAGACGGTAGGTAGGGCTTCCATTAGTATAGTACCGTGTGCTTGTGCAGGTGAAGTGAAGCTTTTGTTGATTGATTCCAGACAGGTCTCTCGAGCCTTCTTTCTCGCTCTCATCTATTTCACATAGACGATTGGTCTCGAGCGTGAAACTCCCTAGGGATTAAAAAAGAAATTGTGAATATTCATGTCCCATAATGATAAGACAAGAGTTGAATACCCATGACCCATAATGAAAAGACAAGAGGCGAATACCCATGTCTCATAATGATTAGACAAGAGGTGAATACCCATGTCCCATAATGATAATACAAGTTAATATTAATGACTATTCCGTTTTATTTATTCTTAGCACCGAGAGGATATTTAAATGGAAGCTCTCCCATAGTTTGAGGCTGGGTTTCTAGTAGCAATCTCCTTATCCCATACTTATGTGCCCCCGTAGGATGATTGTCTTACATAGACATTATCTAGTGGATTCAGGTAAGGTAGAAGTTTATGGTCCTTAACTTTGCAAGTTGGATCCTCTTTTCTGGTGTGGGATAGAAACTGGATCCCATGATATAGCTTGCATAGTCTATATGTTGGTTAACGATAAATTTCCCACAAAAAGAACTAAGTTAATTAATAATGATTTATGAAGCTTCCTTTATGATTTAAAGATGCATTGAGCACGTTCATGTTTTATGAATCTTCATAAATGATTTTACTATGTTTTAACTTTGTCATCCGTTCAATGTTTTTACTATGTCCCTTTATGATCATGTCTCATTTTGTATTGCATTCCCCTCATACTTAGTACATGGAATGTACTAACGCATACTTTTGCCTACATTGTTTCACTAATGTAGGGCTTGGCGATTCTTATCCTCTGTTTGTGGCTACTGATCACATTTAGTAGTTTTGAAGATTGGTGAGTCCTCATGTTCTGAAGATAGGACCCTTTATTTCTTATTGTCTTTACTTTTCCGTATTGTATGTGATGCATAGGTTACGTCCAATCACACCTGATGTACTAGATGACTTTGAGACTATGTTAGACTTCCGCTACATTTTGTCAAACTCTTTATGATATAAAACTTGTCTTTAAAACTCTTTTGTTTTCTATTATCTTGTATGTTGTATGCTAAGCGGCTTGTGTAGGGCCTCTCGGGGTCTTATACACCAAGTCACATCTAGGGTGTACTTTGGATCGTGACAAACTTGGTATTTAGAGCACCAAGTTTAGAAAGGTCCTAGGATGTCTCATAATCCATGTTGAGTAGAGTTTTGTTCATAAGTGTGAAGTGCACCACATTTATGAATAGGAAGCTATAAGATGTTTAGGGAATTTCACTTCTTTAATTATTCTAAATTCGTGCCATAGATTTTAAATCTATAAGGTTTCTCCTCTCCTAATCCCTATTTATGCTTTACAGAATATGCATCCACAAAAGAATCCCGTGATAAGGAATAGAAATGTTTGTGAAAATATAGAGCCTAAGGTTCCCCAAGTTCTGGTCAACCCTTTGGCCGATCAAGCGACTAATGATGAGTTTCGTACCGCATTTCAGGCATTGGCACAAGATATGACGGCTCAAGCAAATAGAAAGGTTGTGGCTCTCGTGATCCCATGGGTGGGTACGGCGGCAAAAAGGGTGAGAGACTTTCATTAATGATTCCTCCAAAATTTCATGGATCTACGGTTGACGAAATCCTCAAGAGTTCATTGATGAGGTCTATAATATAGTGGAGATTGTAGGTATTAGTATAGTAGAAAAGGCATAATTGGCTGCTTATCAACTTAAGGGTGTTTCCCAAGTTTGGTTTAACCAATGGAAGGAAGAGAAGGCAATAAATGTGGGATCTATTTAATTTGAGAAATTTAAGGTTTCTTATATTGATAGGTTATTTTCCCTTGAGATGAGGGAAGCAGAGGTACTTGAGTTTATTAACCTTTGTTAAGGGAATATGAGTGTGAAGGAGTACGCTTTGAAATTGACACAATTGTGCAACAATGCTCCAATTATGGTTATCGATCCAAGGCCATGGATGAGTAAGTTTGTGTCGGGTGCATCCGACTTGGTAGTCAAAGAATACCTAACCACCATGCTTGTTAAGGAGATAGATGTCTCTAACTTGATGGTTCATGCACAAAAAGTAGAAGAGGGGAAGCTTAAGGACAAAACATGGGATTCAAAGAGGGCTAGAAGGGATGATAGTGATTTATCACATTCAAGGTCCAACAGACAAAACATAACAAAAGTAGAAGAATTACTTCTTGTTACTTAATTTGAAGGATCAAAAAAATGATTTGATGATTAAAACTAGTTAACAAGTAATCAAAGATGTTAGTTAATTGTTAAATAGTTGAAAATTAGAAGAAAAATGAGTTTAGAAGAAGAAGAAGTGAATTTGGACACTTAGAAAAAATATATGCCTCAAAGAAGTCCATCACTTGTAAGACTTTGATTGGATGATTTGATGACTAAAACTAGTTAACAAGTAATCAAAGATGTTAATTAATTATTAAATAGTTGAAAATTAGAAGAAAAATGAGTTTAGAAGAAGAAGAGGTGAATTTAGACACTTAGAAAAAAATTATGCCTCAAAGAAGTCCATCACTTGTAAGACTTTGATTGGATGATTTGATGATTAAAACTAGTTAACAAGTAATTAAAGATGTTAATTAATTGTTAAATAGTTGAGGAATTGAAGGGAAAAATGGTAGAAAAAAGAATCACGAAGTTTGGACACTTAGAAAAGTTTCTAGGTCCAAAAAACTTCTATACTTAGAATATTTTTGGGGTCTTAAGCAAAAAACCTGCACATTTTCCTCTCTGAATCTGAGCCGCACGCGCCACGTGGCGCATCTGGGATGGCCTGACAGTGAGCTGCTGTTGTGGCACTGAGCTGGCGCTGAAGTGGCTGCTGTGTTGGTAGATGATTGCTGACATGGCAGTCCACGTGGATTAAAAAAAATTATTTTTTTTTAAATTTAAATTTATTTTTTTTTATTTTTTTTTAATCTCATTTCTTTTTTTTTTTCTTCAAAATTCCACTAATGGACCCCAAAAAAACACCTTTGACCAACTTTGACTTGAAAAGTTGGATCAAATGTACTTTCTCCTTTCTTCTTCTTCAAGAACAACTTGAAGATACCAAGAACACCAAGAACACACACTAAAGCCCAATACACTCAAATCAACTCAAAATTGGCTCAAAATTTAGGATTTTTGTCCCTTCAACTAAGAGAACAAAGCCCACTAATTATTAATCTCCAATTTCGCCTCAATCAAAAGACCCACTTTCAAAATTTGAAAAGTTTGAAAAGCTTGAAACCCTTCAATGGTAACTTTACTTCTACAACTCCAAATTGAACAAAAATGAAACCTAGACTCAAAAAAAAAAAATACTAGGGAACAAGGATCTAGTGTCAAAAACAACAGATCAAAATTTAAAAAAATTCAGATTACTTTTTTTTGGCGATTTTTTGGACTCTTTTTTTTTAAAAACCAAGACTAGATTTGTAAGGACAAATCTAAACCTAGGCTTTGATACCAAATGATAAGGGATCCAATTGGGGATGAAACCAATTGAAATCAAATGCAGAATGAAATAACACAAAAGTAAGATAGATGAGAAATAAGAGATGAGAAGCGAAGAAAGAAAGACAATTGAATAAACAATCAACCAAGGAAGAAGAGAAACTTGAATTCGAAAAGAAACAACTCAAATTGAAAACCACAAATGAGCAATCTCAAGTGAAATCAAGGTTAAAGAAGTCCTAAATCAACAATGAGAATCCACCCATCACTAATCTAGATTAAGCTACACTAAGCTAGGCTATCCTAAAGGGATTCCACCCTTAAACTACACTCTTGAAAGAGTTTGTTCATTTCACATTCAAAATCCATATAGTCTAAATCTTCCAAAATAAAATAGACTACTATTTATCCTAATAAAATAAAGAAGACACTTATTTGACAATTTTACCCTTAATGAGGTAAGGGCCTTGTTTGGTTGACTTCTTTTGTGAATTCTTGAAAATAAAGTAAAGAAGATACTTCTTTGATAATTTTACCCTTAATGAGGTAAGGGCCTTGTTTGGTTGTCTTCTTTTGTGAATTCTTGAAATTATGAGATGACCATTTGCACAAATGGCCTCTTTCTTATTTCTATTCACTTAGATGGACCTTCCACACATTGTACTTCTGGATTTTGTGTCCATCAAGCTCCTCTAATGCTTTTACGGGATCCATGCTATCCATGTTGTTATCACCGGGACAAATCCTAATGAAGATCCACAAGACTTTATAGATCAGATCCAACGCACTTTCGGTGTTATACATGTAAGTGGTAAAGAAGCGCTCGAGCTAGCAGCATATAAATTAAAGGGTGTGGCTATATTGTGGTATGAAGCTTGGAAGCAATCTAGGGGAACAGATACACCTTCAGCTATATGGAAAGAGTTCAAAAAGGCATTCCTTGACCATTACCTGCCATTGGAGATCCGAGAGGCCCGTGCGGATCAGTTCTTAAATCTCTACCAAGGAAGTATGAGCGTGAGAGAGTACAGTCTCATATTTAATTCCTTGGCTAGGTATCCTCCTAATGTGACTACTATGGGGGATAGAGTTCATCGATATGTGGATAGATTAGATTCATATCTGGTTAGAGACTGTACCATTGCTTCATTGAATAAAGATATGGATATAGCAAGGATGCAAGCTTTTGTGCAAAAGTTGGAAGATCAAAGGCAATGAAGAAGGACACAAGAGTCAGAAATAGGGCATTCTAAGAGGGCCAGATCTATGGGGCAGTTTACACCATCCCAAGGTGAGTTTAGGCCTCGATTCTTTAACAGACCGCCTAGGCCATCATCTTCCTACTCTACAGCTAGTGCCCCACCTCAATTTCAAGGGGCTAGGGGTAATCAGTTTGGACAAAAAGGTGAAAGCCAAGGTTCACAAACAATGGGATACCAAGAGCAGGGAAGTATGAGCCAATCAAGACCTCCTCGAGAGTTTTGTAAACAATGTGGAAGGAATCATTTAGGTGCATGTCGGTTTGGGACAAATGCTTGTTTTTGGTGTGGTACACCAGGTCATATGCTGAGAAATTGCCCTCATAGGGGTGTGGGTGGTGTGACACAGCCTACTAGGTCAGTTGTTGCATCCTCATCATCATCACATTCTTTAGGTAGAGGACAGATGCCTACTGGTTGTGGTAGAGGAGCTAGGGGAGCAGCTAGTTCTAGTGGAGTTCAGAATCGCACATATGCTCTCGGGGATCGACAAAATTTGGAAGCCTCGCTGGATGTGGTTACAGGTACATTGTCCATCTTTTCACATATTGTATATGTATTAATTGATCCAGGGTCTACACTATCATACGTTACTCCATTGATTGCTGAAAAGTTCAAAAGAATACCAGATTTATTAGTGAAGCCATTTGAGGTGTCTACACCGATTGGTGACTCTATTATAGCTAGAAGGGTTTATCGTAAATGCATTGTAATTGTTTGTGATCGTGATACATTGGCTGACCTTGTTGAGCTAGAAATGGTGGATTTTGATGTTATAATGGGTAGGGTTTGGTTAGCTTCTTGTTATGCCACGGTAGATTGCCGAACGAAGACGCTGCATTTCCATTTTCCAAAAGAGGCCATTCTTGAATGGAAAGGTAATATTGGGACACCAAGAGGTAAATTTATTTCCTATTTTAAGGCAAAGAAGATGATGTCCAAAGGATACATATGTCATCTAGTGAGAGTGAGAAATATAGATG
>NC_064282.1:64300692-64354122 GCF_019186545.1 Solanum stenotomum | reverse complement strand
ATTCCATATTCCTTGGCATGAAATCTGATACTTGCGATTAATGTCAATAAGTGAATTTCCTAAGTTCTATTCCTAGTAAAGGAAACATAGTGGCAACGTACGATATCCAAATAGCTAACAACATCCCCCCTCCTAAGTGTACATAATTACTTAGTTACACGTTCAGTACTCTATAGTCAATTGAAGTCAATTGTGTCATTCAAGCTCTCAAGTAATGCATTAATGTTACATAGCTCCTTATATTGTAGCTACTGTCCTAAAGTATTATTTTCATGTCTCCTACTATTGTTCTGTATTTCCAAATGTCAAAAATGATTGTGACCACCAAAACAACAATCTCAAAGATTAAAGAATCTAAGTGAAGCAATTTGTATAACTATGGGTGGCAGCTCAGGGGCGAAAGTCTAGCATGGGCCGATCCTAATGGGCATAGAAGGGTGGAAGCTCAGGGGCGAAAGCCTAGCATGGGCCGATCCTGATTTGTGCAATGTTGAGGACCGCATCCCAGGGGTTAAAATGCCTAGCATAGGTCATCCTCTTCTACCACTGATCAGCTGGTCATTCGTATCACATGCCTTATAAAGATCATAACACACATAAAGGTAAAGGCAAAACAAATGTAACATACTCCCCACAACAGTTAACAGAGGCGGCCTCCTATTCTGATTTATGAACTTATACGTTGATACTTGGTTTCGTTTGAGCTCTTATTTTATATATGTAGTTGCCTTACATATTCAGTACACTTTTTGAACTGACGTCCCTCGCGGGGGATGCTACGTTTCATGCTGCAGGCACAGGTACTCCCACTAGTAGACCTCCTCAGTAGGAGCATACGACACTCAACTACTTTTGATGAGCTCCAGGTTGCTTCAGAGCTTTACTGAGCCCTTGGTAGATTCATTTTGGTATTGTATCGTAGTTAGGGGTAAGGCGGGGTCTGTCCCGACCTACTCTAAGGGTTTCTATCTTTTAGAGGCTTTGTAGACTTATGTATATGGTTTAGTTACATCTTAACAAGTTGTGGCCTCATGGCCAAATCTTGTATATAAGTTTTGGGTCTACTTATGTTGGTTCGTATCGCTGCGTCCCTGCCGAACTTGTCACAAAACTTTCATAGTTATATGCATAGTAAGCACAAGTCATAGGTTGGTTCTCTTGGGCCTTTAGGGCATCGAGTGCCTGTCCGTCTTAATGGGATTTAAGGCGTGACAATCATCTTCTCTTATCCAATATATGTTCTGATCAGACCAATCTCGATTGTGATCTCTCCATACATCCTCACTAATTATGTTCCAACCTTGATTCCCGTCCAACCTTAAATAGCTCGAACGAGAAACCTCCTCTAGTCTTGACACTAAATGGACCTCTTTATTTTCAAATTTCACCTCAACTAGATTCACAGCTTCATAAACTACCCCCATGACATGATTTGTCAACAACGTCATTTGAGTCATCATTTTATCCATGTTTTCATCACGCTCTTGATTTTTTTTCAACTGCTCATTGGTCAGCCTGAAATTTAGAGAATACACTTGATCATCCTTTTTATACCACACGCGGTTAATTTTGGTCATTTCATCGAGCAGAGTTGGAAGCCACAACAACAGGTTGCCTCATTATACCACCTCTAATCAGTTGATCAGCTACACCTTTGTTGATTTTGTCAATTCTCCGGTAAAAATATTGCAATAGGACATTGTCTGGTAGCCCGTGAGTTGGACATTGGAGCAGAAACTTTTGGAACCTTAACCATGTCTCAAGGATAGGTTTGACATCAACTCTCTTTCAGTTCTAAATATTATCCCTCAACTTAACCATCTTTGAAGGAAGAAAAAACATTTCATAAAATACCTCAATGAGCTCCTCCCAAGAAGTGATTGAATCCCTTGGTAGCTCGGTCAACATCTTTGTTACTTCCCCCATAAGAGAAAAGGGGAACAAGTGGAGTCGAACTGACCCTTGAGTGATGTTCTTGAAAGAAAATAACCCACATACATCCACTAAGTTTGGGATGTGGTCATGAGGGTCCTCCTGAGCGAGTCCTCTAAATAGACCTTTCATTTTCCATAACTGCAACATTGTGCTAGTCACATGAAACACCGCATTGCCCCAAACCAGAGGCAATCAAATAGCACCCGCACTTCTCACTTGATTCTTATTAGCATCATGCAAATTCTCGATGTCATTGTTGTTCCCAAGTTGGCTGGTGTTGCTCCCATTTACACTCATATCTTTACCTCTTTAAGAGCAGCCAACAAGAACACAAATAAGATAATTAAACTACAATAAAATCAGTTCACGACTATACTTCAATAAAAGAATTCTAAACACCACTCCCCTTCAGCAAATCCATTTTTATAACGCTCAACTACACTCATACAATTCAAAGATTAGATGGTCGCTAACAAGTATAAACTTGGCAAGAGCTGGGTTCGATCCCACAAAGAGAAAAATGGTGTCCTAATCGTTTCTAGCATTAATGGTTTCACAACATTAAGGTAAATCACAAAGTTTTAACAACTAATATCAAATGGGGGGAGTTGGGTAACCAATTTAAGACAACTAAAACGGGAAGTAAACAAGTAGAGATTGGACCTTAGGAGTGTGATACGTTGAATGCTAAATTTGCGTAATGGGTGATTATTAGTTACTCAAAGGTGTTGAATCAGTGGGTAGGCTAAGTTTTCAGTGCAATAGTTATATCTCAATATACTATTGCATTTCAAGTGAGTTTTTTCGAACTTCAAAGAGAAAACATAATCAAACAACCCAATTCCTTAACTAATCCACTCTTTCAACCTAGATTTGTAACGACGCAATCAAACCCACTTTTTCAAGCTATATTCTTAAAGTTGCAATCAACATTTCGACTATAATACCTCTTTCTCAAGCAAGTATAGAGAACTAAGCTAGAATTGCATTTGCAACTACAACTCATAAATTAAAACATGAAAAATTAATTGAACCCTTCAGAACAACAATAAATTCAGTAACTCATAATACCCATTAGCTAATTAATGCATTCAACTACGTAATCACACCCCCAAGGAAAGGGGTAAGCCAAGCATAGTAAAACAAGAAATCATTACCAACAAAGTTTTCCATATGATTTGCTAATGATCTGCAATTCCCAAATGCTGCAATTTAAGCTAAAAATCTCACAATCTCCAAATATCTACTCAAAAATGTAAAGACAATGTTCTAGAATGTAAAAATTCAAAACCCAGAAGTGAACAATATGGGAACTCTTCTTCTTATTTTAAAAATTGCATATATACATTCCTAAAATTTCAGTATAGAGTCAACTCAGCGAAGGAAGTCAGGTTCGTCAACCAATTCAGTGAACCACCGAGTTGCTCCTCTTCGATGGCTTGGGAGCCTCTAGAATTATTACATACTCTCGCCTTTTTGCTTGGCTTGTTCATCAAATGATTCAGTTACTTTAAGCGACCAAGATCATCATCGCTGATCCCTTTTGTGTGTCTCTGAATTTTTTGTTTGCTCGCCAAATTGTTTTCGTCCATAGGCTACTATGTATGAACTTTAGGCGAGCTGAATGTCCACTCGACAAGTCACCGAGTGGCTTTGGCAAGTTCTAGTGTTGCTGTCCTTCAACTTTTTTAGTTTTTTTTTATCCTTTTTGCATCATAATGTCCTTGCCTTGATCTTGAGCCCTCATTGTTGCACATCAACATTTAAACGTCAGTTATGAGCATAAAATTAGCATTGAGGACACTAAATCCTTGAATAATAAGCCTTAAATGAGGTGAAATCCCTGACTCATCGGTCCTTACCTTGGCAAGTAGGACACCCCTTTTCGGTGTGGGGTAGCCACTGATTCTATGTTTAGCTCACATGGTCAATATTTTGGTTAAATGTAAATTTTTGACAAGAAGAACTAAGTTATAATACTAATGTTTTATGAAGCTTCGTTTCTGATTGAATTGACCATGTTCATGTTTTATGAATCTTCTTAAATGATATTACTATGTTTCAACTTGGTCATGCATTATATGTTTTTTTTATGTCCCTTTATGATCATGTCTCATGTTTTATTACATTCCACTCATACTTAGTACATTCCATGTACTAACGCATACTTTTGTCTACATTATTTCACTAATGTAGGGCTTAGCGATTCTTATCCTTCTATTTGTGACTAGTGATCACATTTAGTAGTTTTGAAGATTGGTGAGTCATGTTTCAAGGACCGAACTCTTTTTTGGTTATTGTCTTTACTTTTATGTATTGTATGTGATGCATGGGTTACGTACCAATCACTATTTATGTACTAGATGGCTTTGAGACTATGTTAGACTTCCGCTACATTTTGTCTAACTCTATGATATAAAAACTATCTTTTAAACTCTTTTGTTTTTATTATCTTGTATGATGTATGCTAAGTGGTTTGTGTAGGTCCTCTTGGGGTCTTAAACTCCATGTCACATCTAGGGTGTACTTTGGGTCATGACAACAATGAGACTAAATGTGTTTTTATTTGAAATGAACTACATACACATAGCATACACTATCAGATTTAACAACAAGAGAAACCAAACATTAGAAACTCCACCAGATAATCATCAAAAGAATAGAGATTATCTAGACATAGGTTTCCAATTATACAACGAATGAAAATTACAAAAGTAATCACAATGAGATAAAAAAAAGTTTTACCAAACATCATCACAAATTATCGAGTCTATATAGTCTAATATGAGGAGAAAGTGAACAAGAAGTATCCATTGGAATGAAACTAACACAATATGCCAATAGAGTAATAGAGAAAACATTAGACAAGGAACAACAACATCTACTTGAACCAAGTGTTAAGTAGTGTATCAGGTGAGAAATTTAAATATTTGAATAGACGTAAACTCATCAAACAAGAGAGGTAATGTTATGACCCTTCAGGTCATTTTCTTTCTTTTCCAATCTTTTCAACATTCAAAGTTTTCCAGTAGTGACCCCAAGTCATTTATGACTTTCTAGGACTAACACTGATCTAGGTCATTTGTTTGGCTTTTGTGTCAGTTTTCAGGTTTTGTATCCATTTAAACATGAACGATTGACCTCAGTCAAATGTTTAGGAAGATGGCCTCAGAATGTAATTCTGATGATTTAATTAGCTCCGGAAGGGCATTTTTACTGTAGGGGGATGGTTTGTTCGGGCCACAAGACTTGTGGTGTGAGTTTTTGCCGTTAGGTATTTTAAATTTTAAACATAAGCCAAGGTTTAACTTTGGTTAACATTCCTGGTAAACGTGTTCGAATAAGACTTCTATCAGTGCAGTTAGCTCAGGAATTTTGAGTTTGGTCTAGAACAACCTTCCAAACAGTTCTTGAAGCTTCCAATCTTATTATGAGCCTTTATGTGGATTTTAGCTTAGAATGGAGCTTGGGTGTGGGACCCAGTTTTTATTGAGACGGCCTCATATGAAAGTTTCAATGATTTCATTGAGTCCAAAATGTCAAATTTGATGGGGTATCATATTTTGTTTGCTCAAATGGTGTCCCGAATGAATTTTGAGCACCCAATTGGAGTATTTTTAAACTTTTAAAGTTCAGCTGGTGCAATTGAACTTTGTCTCCACATTCAGGACTAGGTCTTGCGTTCACAAAGGAGGAGATGGTTGGCCTCCATATTCATAGACCCTACCCACATTCATGGAAAAGGAAGAGGATTACCTCGGGGTTCGCGGACCAGGTCCTGCTTACGTGAAAGACAATTTATTTGCCTTTTTAAGGTTGTTTCAGCAGCTCTATCAAACTTCAAAACGCAATATCTTTAGCTTGAAAGCATCAATTGAGGTGATTCAAAGTCATGGACGTCCAATATCTTGGTGGCTACATGTTTGATTTTGTGGGAACTATTGGGGGATCTTCTTTTGAGGTATATTCTAACCTAAAGGGGCCGCCAACTCTCTTCTATTTTCTTTAGTTTGTGTTTTGATGCATGTGGTTGTTTGGGCTATATTCTAGACATTGTATTGACCCCAAAGGGCACAATCTCAATTAGTCATTTTGGATCTTTTTGAGGGAGTCAATTTTGTGATTACTGGTGCGGGTCCTACATTTCTATTTTGACTTGAATTTAGGTTTGTTTCTAAATGATGTCATTTTAGTGTCAAAACTCCCATAATTATGTTGTGATCAATAATTTGATAGCGTGGTGGTATTCAAAGGCATTTTGGAAATGTATAGCTCCTCCGCGGTGGATTTCAGAATGCTTGTGATTGGCTTTGAGGTAGGCTTCAGTCTACTTTCTTGATTGAGATTCTTAGTTATTCCTAGTATAGATATCATATGATTTTGAATTGTATTTTCTTAGTATATAGCTTTGCTCTTTTTATTCCATTTTTCTTGATCTTGTATGAGATGGGGTTATTGTGGGTGATCCTTAGTTTACACTTGTAGCTTTGCTTGTGGTATAAATGATCTTGTTTATCCTTATTAGGATGGGTACTTTGTGACATTATACTAGGTTAAACCTCAGATGCTCTAGGTTGTGCTTTATCACCCTTGTAGTTATGATTTTCTCTCGGTATGGCTTGTTTTGGGTTGTTCTCCTTATGTCGGTGTTTGTGACCTTGGTGGCTCAACGTAGCCATGAATTGATCCTAGCTATGCTCAGTCAGGGACATGAGTGGTATATTGGGGAAAGGTGTTGTCCCTTGAGTTTGATTCCCCTTTTATTACTTTGAGACCTCTTCTTTGGTCCCTTCGCTTGTTTTTACCAATAAACCTATTATATTCTTATTGAGTTTGGTTTTATTACTGAGCCAAAGACAATATCTGAGGACCAATTGGATCACAAGTTAGTACTCTTCCCTATGGTAGCGTATTTTGGGTCATTGTATAGTTATTTGACTTGAGTGCATTTTTTCAATATTGGTGATGGCATACATTGCATTTTTCATTCATTCTCATAGATTTTTGTGGTACGATTATGGTTCATACATTGGCTTATTTTTCATTCATGATGAAATATTATTTTACTTGAATTTTATCCTAAACAAGTTTGAACGGGAGTCGTACCACCTATACCACTTGATTTATTGGCTTTTGATATCATGAAGAGCCAGGGACGTGCTCCTTTTCTACTTGATATATTAGAGAATCTAGGATGCTCTTAGTTTTTACTTGACTAGTCGGTGAATCGACGCCCTTTCTTGCATGATTTTGGCTACTTTGAGATCTTCTTCGGAGTCGACACACCTCGGTGTCAATCACACTGGTTGGACGACTTACGCCTCTGGGAGTGGACTATCTAGATAGGAGGCTTTGATATATTAAGATCATCTTTGGAGTCGATATGCCCCATATCACTCTTACTATTTGGGCAAGGAGTGGACTAGCTGGTCAGAATGAATTATCACTCTTGCGAGCTGGGATGGGAGTTTACTGTGGTACTGGTTACTTAGTCTTGGAGCCCGACTTTCACTTATTGGGTTCAAATTCATGAGACTTCTCTGATGGTCCTATTGTATCCTCTACATTCATATGCATTGCCTATCACTAGTATACTCTAGTTTATGAGGGGTTGTTGGGTTATGTTTGATGTACGTACCTTTCGGCCTTATGGTGGCCCAGTTAGGTTATTGTTTGACTATATTTTTTTCAATGTTATTGTTTACTTGTGAGCTAATAGGCATTGACTCTAGAAGTTTGGTTGTGGGTCCTCTTGACCCTGGGTAGTTGACATGATAGCTTAGTTTCTTGTGAGTAGGTTGTTGGAAAATGTTGCAGGTACCTTCTTGACTCAGCTTCTTACTCTTTATATCATGTTTCTACTTATTAATGTCTATGTACTTTTAGCATTCCATGATTAGTTACTTGTGATATGATCTCTATATTACTTGTTATTTATGCTTGTGATTATATTTTGAGCTTATTCATTTGTTGCCTACTGAGTACCATTTTTGGTACTCATACTAGACTTCTGCCCCCTACAGATTTCAGTCTGAGTTATCATCGTTGATTTGGATTTGTGTGGAAAAGTTTGGATTTTTGGAGACTAGGGTGGGCTCCTGGCGTTCTGAGTTATTGATTTCCATCTATTTTTCCTAGGCTTTGTATTTAAGTTGTATTCATAGACAACATGTCCTTATCTTGTATTTGTAAAAGACTTGTACCCTTATGTTGGATTAGATGCTCAACTACTGACTGATGTCAAGTCTTGGGGTGTTCCTGTATTGTTTTCTGTCGATTCTCCTTTCTTCATGTTGGTTTAAGCCTCTTTGCTTCTTGTAGTTGACTTCCTCTTGGTAGTCTATTACTTATGACTCCGGGCAAAGGGTTAGGCTTACCAACTGGTGGGTTTAATAGGTGCCAACGTGACTTGATAAATTAGGTCATGATAGTTTGATAAGCTTGAGGTTGACTGGCATCATTGGTATGAGGATAAATGCCTCGTGGAGTCCTACAGATTGTTTTGGAGACGGTTGTATCCAAGCTTCAGGAGGCTATAAGGCATTCTATGGAAATTGTGTTTTTAACTCTTATCGTGTGCTTTTTGCTTTGATTAACCTCTAAAATTGCTTTTGTGGAATTTACGCTCTCCTATATGGATAGCGCGAAGAATTTGATGGATATGGATGGATCATTAACACATTCCACTAGAGTTTTAGCATGTGATAGGGTTAGAAGGCCTCATACTGGAAATGGACCTTAAGGTCGGAGATATTTTTCATCATTTAAAGAGTCTGGGGCATCCCATGCTTTAACAAGGTATTTGGCTACCTCGATTCCTTGATATTCAGTGTTAGGAGGTCTGAGCTCCTCCGATGCACACCTCAAGTAGGTGATATTCTTGGTGAAATGGGTACCCCTCAAAGGAGAGTTGGGTTGACTAGTCTCCAGTAGGGCTCGTCATCCGCTTATGACTATGTGTTAGATTTCTAGAGTAGGTTGGGCACAGCCCCACATTGTTCCCTTCATATTAAGAGTTGAGTTAGGGGTTCATCAGAGGGCTGGTTTTGCCACTCAGATTAGTATCAGAGCATATGATGTCAATGGGGTCTACCCTTTCCTAGGTTGTCAGTCATGTAAAGGCTCAGGAGTAGGCATACTATGAGACTTACAAAGATAGTACTAAGAGGCATTGTCATTGGTACAGTGGTGACAGTATTCCACTTTAAGGTGAGGATCAGTTCAACGAGGGACATTTTTTGTCGACCTATCGAGCCTATGGAGGTAGCCTTTGATGTCCTAAGGGGTTTTGAGGTAGGTTGTGGTGCCAAATACCGGTAGAGTTCATGGCAAACTTCTCATGGTGGTAATTTTTTACCTTCAGGTGTTGGGCCTCAGGTTACTCTAGTTAGGTCTTAACAACTGGTTTCTCTAGGTGATGGTTGATATGAGTCTGCTTAGATGGGCCACTATGTTAAGGACTATCGCAAGGCCTCGGTGCAATTGGCTAGGGAAGATTCTAAGTTTGGAAGAGGTAGAGAGAGAAGATCACCACATTCTTCACACTGAGGTTCATGCTATTAAGATTGATATGACTGCGGAGGGTGTGACCAACGATATAGAGAGTAACTCAGGTAGGAGTTGCTTTTCCAGACATTGTATACATTTGATACTCCCTAAGCTAGAGTTGTCAGACTTTGTTGCACCTGTGAGGAGCTTGGTCATTAGTCTACAGCTTGCCCGTAGCATAGGACCATGATAAAAGGTATTTATTTAGATATGTCTCATGTGTTATCGACTTCTCTAGTCTGAGGTAGTACTTTTAGTATTGTGGGTGCCACATCTAGTGTTCAGGTTGAGGTCAGGCATGGTCCGTTGTATGCTTCAGCAGGCCGGCTAGAGGCCAATGCTCCAGGTATCCCTTGTTTGGATGTCATTTTATGTCTTTACCCCCCCCCCCTCCCGGTTCTTATTTTGTTGTGATTTGGGGATTTTCATGCCCATTCGGGTTTACTTGGCTTATTATCTATTATTTTCCTCTTATGGCGGCTTGATTTGAGGATTGTATATGTGTTTTTCTCTTATATTTGATTTCTTTTAGTAGTGGATTGACTAGGTTGTGTTTCTTCGACTGGTGTAGTGGTTGGATAATTCCCCAAGCCTTTTTTCCTTGATAGTCTTGTTGTGGTTGTGGCCTTGGGATTGTTGGTTTCCTTTTTAGCCACTCTTGTTATGTCTTTTTGCAGAGATGTTGACCCTTACTTGATTCGAGGCTAGACCAGCTTTGCCCAATTTGATTTTTATGTGTTGTTGAGCCTAGTTGGCTTAGAAGATTGGCTTAGTTGTGTGACATCCCTTTTGGGTAGTAGCTGGGAGATTGCTAGTTTTTGGAGTTGTGTGTTGGATAGTTTCCCTTCTTTAGTTGTGGTAGTCCTATTTGGTTGCTTTCTCCTTCTACCTTAGTCTCTTCTCAATTGTAGAGTTGCATTTTTGCTTTGTTCGGTCTTTTTGATTTGTCTCGTTCTTGTGGTCTTGGAGTCTTGTTTTGGCTAGCCAAACTTCGGAGGTGTGACTCCTTGTGATTCTATTCTTTGCCTTGTTGTTGGTGGTGTTAGTTCCTTGCTGATGTATTGATACCTCTTGAGGTTAATGTATAATTTAGAGTTAGAATAATAATGTTCGTCGTTGGCTTCATGCCTTAGCGTCTATTGGAAAATACAAATTTTCTAAGAAAGTGGATGGGGTCAAAGTAATTCATGGAATCTATGAGTTGGTTCAAGCTCAGGATGCATAGTTGTAACACCTCGGATTCAAAAAGGGTAAAATTTGAGCTTTTAAAAAATCTAGTGCCAGGATCGACGGACACCACCGACAGTCCGTTGTTTGACACACGGATCGTAGGTCATGTCCTTGGTTGGCCAAGTCATTTTTTCAAAAATGTTGAGTTTCAATACCTTGTTTACGGTTCACCAGGACGGCCCCTCATTCAATCCACGAGTCGTAGATAGGTTTCGTAGGTGAGTCCCAAACTTAGAAAGATTTCAGGGTCATAAGTTAAGGATGACGGCCGCAACACACGACCCATCGATTGAACCACAAACCGTAGGTCAGCTTTGTCGTTCGTTGTTTAAAGATTCAATCTCTGAAACCAACGACGGCCAACTAGGACAGTCCGTAGGTGGAACCACAGACCTTAGGTCTAGCCGCTGGTGAGGAACGACAATTATTTGGAAAGAAAGGGCTTTTGGGTAAATTTCAGACGGTCATATCTTTTAGCACAAGATGAACTAGGTGGCCAATGACCTATCAAATTAAAGATAATTAAATCTTCTTTCCAATGCCACCGAGTTTGCTAAATTCGAAGCTCCGAGTAAAAATTTATCCTCATGTTAGTGAAGCCCTGTCGGGTAGACCGTGAACGATAACCCAATCGACGGACGGTAGTCCAAACGACGATCCGTCAGTCCCATAGTAGATGGCACTTCATCAGTTTTTAAGTCAGGGGTTATTGGTTTTTCCCCAACTGGTTTAACTCAATACTATGTCATTTTCCTCTCTAATAGAATCCTATATAATGATTTTAAATCCCCAAATTACCCAAACCCAATTCATTCTCATAAATTCTCAAAAGAAGATCAAGTTCTTCCTCTCAAATATTTCTCTCTAGAAGTTGAAGAAGAAATCTAGGGTTTCAAGATTAAGCATCCAAATCCTCCATTGCTTCCAAACTTTTGGCATCAAGGTATGATAGTTTTCATCCATGGAGCCCTTTCCTCCATGGAGTTCCCAAATTCTCCAATTTACAAAGTTAGAAATCCCCAATTAAGTTAGGATTTTTCTTCCATGTCATGGGTTTCTTTCAATGTTGATTTATTAACTTTTACGCATGAATTGAAGTAATTGCAAGTTTTTAAGTTGATTTCCCATGAACCCATGCATAACTCATATTTCTAAGCTATGTTAACATAATGCGAAGCTTGAACTACGAAAGATGAATTTATGAAAATATGCATGTCTTCTTTTTTTGAAATAGATGTAAATGAACTTGAAGATGCATTGACTTTGAAACTATGATGAAGCTTATGAATTATTGAAAGGAAAGCATGTTCATGAAAGTATGTTTATGACTCAAGAAAGCTTATAGATGAGATTGTCTATATGTTCTATGAAGCTTGGCCACATGACATGAATGACATCAAGGTCTACCCTCAATGCTTTTCGGGCTATTTTCCTAAATTATGTCTTAATTAGTATGGTATCCGGATATGCCATCCGTGATTATAGGCCACGATTTCAAAACTATTTCTATTAATATTAGGGGGTATCTCTAATATGATGTAAATGACTAAGGAGATTTAAAAGCAATTATGAAAGGATCATGGACGGTGAAAGATTTTCTCACGCATGCTCTAAGGAGCTATCCTAGGATAAGACAAGGGGTTACTACCCATGACTTTTAAATATAAGACAAGTGAAGATTAATAACTACTCCATGGGATTTATGCTTAGCACCGAGAGGATATTGAGATGGAAGATCTTTCGTGTTGAGGTCAGGTTTTCTAGTAGTAACCTTTTTATCCCTTACCTATGTGCCCTAGATAGACATTAGCTATGGATCCACTTTAGCTCAAATTCATGATTCTACCTTGGCAAGTAGGACAACCCTTTTCGGTGTAGGATACATTGGGGATCATGTTATAGCTCACATGGTCTTTATGGCGGTTAAGGCTAATTACCACAATAATAATGAACTAAGGTTACTCCAAGAAGTGTATCACATGTGTTCAAAGATGGTTTTACTTGCATTAATCATGATTTCGTTTGATGATTCTAACCCTCTTATCTTATGTTTTAACTTGGTCTCTACATATCATGGAAATGTCCTTTTTAGTATAATTTCATTCTTTTATGCATGGCTATCCTACTTAGTGCATTTTTATACTAAGACATACTCTTGCCTACATTTCTTATCCTAAAATTTAGGGTCCGACGATTCCAATTCGCACCTCCATGGCTAGGAACTCTTAGTAGTTGAAGATTGAAGATTGGTTAGGTCTCATGTTTCGAGGACCAAGCCAAATCTCATTATGTCATTTCATTTTAGTTTTTGAACTTGATGTACAGGTTACGTCCTAATTTCTTCATATGTACTAGATGGCTTTGAAATGATGTTTAGACCTTTTAAACTCTATTATCTTGTAAGATGTATGCTACGTGGCTTGTATGGGGCCTTTTGGGGTCTTGTATTCCATGATACGCCTAGGGGATACCTTGGGTTGTGACAAAATCATAGTTTTTCATCAATTCATGCATAAGAGATCATAATTCAATCATTTAAATCAATAATTAAAAAAACCCATGATACTTGAAGTAAACCCTAACTCAATTGGGAAATTCTAACTTTGGAATTGAGGAATTTAGGAACTCCATGAATGGAAGGAATCCATGGATGAAAACTATAATACCTCACTTATCAACGACCAAAATTTATTCAGGAATAGAGACTTGACCTTGATCCCAGCTTGAACCCTTTCTTCTTCTTCAAGTTCTAGAGAGAGAAATATTTTGGAGAGGAAGAACCCAATTTCTTTTGGTGAATTTGAGAGACTGATGTTACGTCCCGCCACATCACAGTTAAATTTGGCGTTCGGTTAGGGGCGGAAGGGTCTAAAGTTGTGGAGAGGTTTCCGGAAGACTCTAGAACCCTTTAGATTATTCAAGAAGGCTAGAGAATTTCCTAGACACTGATGCCCAAGACCAGAGTGTAGGACCTTCCATTGCCTTCTAAGTTATTCAGACATCATTGGCAAATACCTCTATGGCAGGCTCTAGTGGAGCGAGTGTTGTTGTAACCCTGGACACTGATGCCCAAGACCAGAGTGTGATCCCGGGCATTAATGCCTTGACAGACGGAGCGATTGTGTAGCCATGATTATTCCTTACCTCCCTCTGTGTCGTTTATTAATTTGTGTTTTTTTAGTTGCATTTGAGGACAACTGCTTTTATTTTGTGGGTGGGGTGAGGTATTTCCATACCTACCTCTTGTGATTTTGTTTTATTTGTGAATATTGGGTTTTTATCTATATATGTGGTTTTGGTTTAATCTTTTGAATTTTGTGGATGTTTGAGCTTAATTCTCCTTTTTTGAATGGAAATAGTTTCGACCAATTTTTTTATATTTTTGTGCCACCTCTTTTGTGTGTGATTGTGGCTGTTCTTGTGCAAATTTGAGTGTCGATGAAGATCAATATCGATGACTGAAATAGTGCTCTTAATTGAACAAAATGAATGTACAACTACGATGAGGCCAAATGAAGTTACATAGACAATGTGTGGACTTCTTGCATCTCATTGTAACTAGCCGGTTATGGAATGAGTCTCTCGTGATGAACATTGCACACTAGCGAAAATGTGGAGTCTTGTTTGATATTGGTGCCAATGTCGTGTCTGCTGAGGTTACTTTGAACATTGTGTGATGAAACCTAGAATTTACCCCGTTGGTCCAGTTGTCTTAGGCAAGCACTTGAAATGATCTTAGGCAACAATTTTGAAGAGTGAAAACAATTTGACAATATACCTCTTTTATGGCCAACATTGTGAGATGTGTGAACCTTGCTTGAAACCCCCTTGAACTTTATCCTTTTCTAGGAAGAAATTTTAAAAATTGTGACCCTCTTTATCCATTCACCCATAATTCTCATGAAGTGTGGTTTGTTTTAATAGCCATCTTAGGCCAAAAGCCTAAATTAGAGGTGTGGTGAAAAGAAAAGGAATATCAAGAAGTCTGAGAAATTCCCATTTTAGAATGGTGTTGAAAAAGTTGGAAACCCTCCATTTAAAAACAAAAGAAAGAAAAAGAAAAGAGAAAAAGAAGCAAAGAAAAAGAGTGAAAAAATTGTGAAATAAAGTAGTGAAATTGCAAAAGAAATGGGGTATTTGGTAATCCATTTGAAAGTGAATAATGGGATGAATTACGATCATATTTGAAAAATGTTAAAGAAAAGGATTAAAGTGATGTTCATGCCACACTTCGTGAGGGTAGTAGCCACTGAGCCTAAATGACCATACCTTCAGTCTCAACCCCGTTACAAGCCTTGAAAAGACCTTTGTGATCTTGACTGAGTTGAAATGAGTGTTGATTGGAAATTAAGGGCAAACCTATGGGTGAAGTCATGCATGTGTTCATATTTGTGAGAGTGAGAGTTGTATGTGATTCTGTAACTATAAATTGTTGAAGAATTGTGTGTGAATATGGAATCATCTTTGTTGTGAGGGCATTAGAGTACCTTTGTTGAGCTTGAACTTGCATTTGAAGCAAGTATTGTGAACTTGAGCATCTTTGATAATGGTGAGTCACAGCTTGAATCCTTGATTGCACAATTAATCATTGCATGAGTAAGTTGAGTCTTGTTGTGTGCATTCATGTTGAGTTTTATGCAGCACTGTTTGACACATCCTTTTTGAAATGTTGAACTTGAGTTTTACTTGAGGACAAACAAAAGTTTAAGTTGGGGTTGTTGATGAGTCCTGGATTTGGACTCATTTAGGGTTTTATTTTTATAGATTTAGTATCCTCAAATGCTTAATTTGTGCTATAAATTGATGTTTAAAACTTGATTTTTAGGTATATGGATCGAGGAACAAAGCTAGGACACTAACATGCAAAAAGGAACACAACAAGCTGAAGAAATAAAGAAGGCGAGCCTGAGGATCGCCAAGAGCACTCGGCGTGTCGCCTAGTGGCTCATCTGACCGTCTAAAGTTCCACTGTGCCAAGCCCTGAAGGAATAAACCAAATTGGTGATGAAAAGGAGCAGTCGGCGACTCGCCGAGCAGTTTCGCGAAGTAAAGATAGATCGCCCAAAGTTACTGACCTCGAGGATGCTGAATGCTAAGATGATTAGTCCATTGAAGAGGTCAAAGGGCGGCTCGCCGAGTGGGTATAGAATAGTTTTCTCTGAAGTTCTTAGGTAGACTTGAAGGTTTTGAGACTTAATTTGGAGATTTTTCAAGTGGGTTTTGAATTTTCTTCGAATTGGAGCATTGTAAAGCTTGAATTCCTTACCCTGTTGGTGGCTAATCGATTATGCGTTAAATTAGTTTATGGGTATTGTTAATTACTAGTTTAAATGTTGCTTAAAAGTGAGTTTAATCATTAATTGAGGTTTAATATATGAATTGTAGTTGCAAATACAGTACCACTTTTGTTTTCTTGGCTTGCTCAAAAGAGAGGTTTTAGAACAAAGATTATTGATTGATGATTTATGGGTATTGGGTTGAGCTGGGTTTAGCTCGAGAGAGTGAATCCTAAACCCAACCCACCCATCTAGCTCGAGAGAGTGGATGAATTAAGGTGTGGGTTGTTCTTCATTGTCATGCTTGTTGATGTTCGAAAGAAATTACATGATTCGGGGTAATTGTTTGAGAGAAAGCTATCCCCCTTATAGTCTAGCCTACTCACTGATTTTCAGTTATTTACTAGTAGCTTCAATTACCCATATATCTATATTTGCCTATAATCGATCACATCCCAAGAATCTATCTCCCTATTGTTATTTCAAATCGTTTGTGACTGTTTGTAGTCGGTAATTGCAACCAAATCCCCCCATTTGATATTCGTGTCACCCCTTTAATTTAATATGTCTTTTTCCGATAATGTTTATTCCTATGGTTGATTAGACCGCATTCATACTTCTTAATTGAATGTTAAACACGTACCGCTCCTTGTGAGATTTGATCCCAACTCATTTAGTTGGGTTTTATACTGATTTACGATCTTTGGCACTTAGAATTGGAAGAAGTGTCTTTGAAACGTTACTACTTATGGAGTGTTTCTCTTATGCATGAAGAACTAAATATTGACTAAGCTATGAATATGAAGTATCTTCTATGTTTATGGATCAGGCCTTATGATGACTAATGCTTATATTATGTCTATGTTGGAGATTCTGTCTATGACTATGTTATTATCTCTTATGCTCATGGCTTATGTCTTATGTTGGCTAAAGCTTTTGTTATGCTCTTATGATATTATGCTAGCTGTAAAATATTTAGTACATTTTGTACTAGCACATACTCTTGCCTACATTCTTACCAAGAGTAGGGTCCGACGACATTGAGTTCCATTCTCGTGGCTAGATTCTAGTAGAGCAAGGAGTTGAAGACAATTGGTGAGTCCTCCTAGCATCAAGGATGTGATCACCTTTCCTTTATGTTCTTTTATTTTTTATGTTTTAGACTTTTGTATGGGCCGCGTACCAAGAGTTATTCAAGTTGTTTTAGATGGTTTGAGATAAAGTGTTATAGACTTCCGCTTGCTTTTTATAAAGACTTCGATTGTATGGAATTTTTTTTCAAATTTCCGCATCATTTCTATTTACTTTATGTTATGATATGCTAAGTGGCTTGTGTTAGGACTTTCGAGGTCTAGTACGCGATGTTACATCCCGAGTGTACCCCTGGGTCGTGACACTTGAGTTACCTAAGGATTATGATATGAGCGTTTTCTATCACCTCGGTAAGGAAAATGTGGTAGCGGATGATGCTCTTAGCCGATTATCAATGGGAAGTGTTGCACATATACAACAAGATAAGAAAGAATTGGTATGAGATGTAGATAGATTGGCCCAATTGGGTGTTCGGTTGATGAACTCTACCAATGGTGGTGTTATGGTCATAATGGTTTAGAATCGTCTTTTGTGACTGATGTGAAAGCTAATCAATGTCTTGATCAGACCATAGTAGAATTGAAAGAAGCGGTACTTTGATAATCTGTCTAGGATTTCTCCTAAGCGGGAGATGGTGGGGTTCGTTGTCAAGGTCGTTTGTATGTTCTGAATGTCGATGACTTAAGAGAACATATCTTGTCAGAAGCCCATTGTTCTCGATATTCCATTCACCCAGGATCCACCAAGATGTACCATTATTTGTGGGAAGTCTATTAGTGGAATGGGATGAAGAAGGATATTGCGGGATTTGTGGCGAACTGTCCTAACTGCCAACAAGTGACAGTTGAGTATTAGAAACCGAGAGGTTTGTCGCAAGACATTAGCATTCCTACTTGGAAGTAGAAAGACTTGAATATGGACTTTATAGTATGGTTGCGACATACTCGACGACAATATGATTTGATTTGGGTTATAGTAGACCGAATGACGAAATCAGCCCATTTCATTCCTGTCAAAGTTTCTTATACGATAGAAGAATATGCTAAGTTGTATTTGAGGGAAATGGTAAGGTTTCATGGAGTTTCCTTATTTATTATCTCCGACAGAGGTACTCAGTTTACTTCTTAGTTTTGGAAGTCATTCCAAAAGGGTCTTGGCACTACAATTAAGCTTAGCAAGACTTTTCACCCACAAACCGACGGGCAAGTGGAGCAAACTATCCAAAAATTGGAAGATAAGTTGAGAGCATGTGTCATTGATTTCAAGGGAAATTGGGGTGATCACTTTCCATTAATTGAGTTTACTTATAATAATAGTTACCATTCGAGTATTATTATGGCTCCATTTGAGGCTCTTTATGGTAAGAGGTGTAGATCTCCGATAGGTTGGTTTGAGGTGGGTAAAGTTGCCTTGATAGAATCCGAGTTAGTTCATGAGTCTATGAAAAAGTCCGACTTATTAGAGACAAGTTGAGAACCGCCCAAAGTCGACAAAAGCCTATGCCGATGTTACAAGAAGAGACCTTGTGTTTGATGTTAATGACTGGGTTTACTTGAAAATCTCACCCATGAAGGGTGTAATGATATTTGGGAAGAAAGGGAAGCTTAGTCCCCTATAGGTAGGCCCATATCAAATTTTGAGACGTGTTGGTAAGGTTGCTTATGAGAGTTATTTGCCTAATGATTTGGCATCCGTGCATCCGGTTTTCCATGTCTCTATGCTTAAAAAGTGTGTTAGAGATCGTTCATCCATATTTCCCCTAGAAGGTTTGGGAGTTGATGAAAGTATTTCTTATGAGGAAGTTCCGATTGAGATTTTACACCGGCAAGTTAAGAAGTTGAGAAACAAGGAAGTTGCTTTCGTGAAGGTATTACAGAGGAATCATTTAGTTGAGGGTCCTACTTGGGAGGCTGAAGTCGATATGATGTCTCAATATCCTTATCTCTTTCCTTCTACTCCTCTTCAAGCTTGAGGTAATGAGTTCCTCATGGTTTGCTCTTTGTTTGAAGTGATGTGTGTTTTAGATATTTCCATTATTTCCTGGTGTTATGCATGACCATGAAAACTTGTGTTTTGAAAGAAAATGGGTTTACATGATTTACTTTCCTCATGTTGTTGTGCATTGACGTATGACTGCCATAGACTTCATGAGTTGAGTTGTTGAACATGCTTTAGCTATGGTTTTTGAGAATGAATTGCATATAGCTCCATGAGATTGTGTTGAACATGCTTTTAGCTTAGAGATGGTAGTTCCTCCTTGAATATGAGAACTGTTGAAATTTCATGCATATTGGGTTGTTAGATGTTAGTTCCTACCTTCCTTTTTGTGCATTGAGTATGTTTAGCTTGGAGTTGATGTTTCCTCCTTGATTTGTGCATCTAGATGATTTGCATGCATGTTGGGCTGCTAGTATTGATTCTTTTTCCATTAAAAGGTTCCTACAATTCCCTTCGAGGACTAATGTTCCCAAGGGGGAGATAATGTAACACCTCAGAATGTAGTTGTCTAAGAGATGGGCTAAGTGTCAAGTCATGAACTAGAGAACTTAGCCGTGGCACCCTCCATGAAGGTCCACACGCCTCGTGGTGGTGCCCATGGGCCTTGGCAGTAGCTACCCAAGCTATGCTTACCTCCCACAACCACCATGACGCCTTGTGGTGCGGACCATGGGTCGTGGTGACGGGTGTGAAGGTGAGGCCGTGAGCCCCTAAAATCTACCTAGAAAGAGACCCTCCCCACGAGCCACTAGACAGCTCGTGAAGGTCATCAAGGGCTATGGGACGGGTCGTGGTCCTTACTTAGTTTTAAGAGCACAAGTGGTGGCAAACCAAGTCACTGGTCTAAGACCACGGATGGTACCACGACTCGTGGTAGGCACCACGGCTCGTGGAGCCTCACATTGTGATAAGGCAGTCCCCTATATGTTAGGGGCTAAATGGGTTTTTTCCGGTTTTAAGTGAATCAAAGCTATGTCATTTTACCCAAGCCTCAGACCAATATATTCAGTGATTTTAACCCCAAAATTCACCCATTCAAGTCATTATTTCCAAAACCCAAAAGAAATCCCAAAGTTCTTCTCTCAAATATTTCTCTCTCTAGAACTTGAAGAAGAAGAAAGAGTTGGAGCTATGGTGAAGGTCAAGTCTACATTCTTGAAGCATTTGTGGGCTTTTTTTTTATCAAGGTGTGATGGCCTTTCATCCATGGAGTCCCTAAGATTTCCCAACTGAAAAGTAGAAATTCCCCAATTTGAGTTAGGGTTGTTTTCTATAGTTGTGGGTATTGATGAAGGTTGACCCAAATGAATAGGTTATGATTATTTATGCATGAATTGATAGGGTTATATGTTTTTAGGATGAATTTACTTGTACCCATGCCTAAGGCATGTCTAGAAAGATGAAATTGATGTAGATGAGTTTTATGCCATGAAAGGAGAAATTATGGGTTTAGATGTATCCATATAGGATTGATGAATTATGATTAGAATTGCTTTGATATTGAGACTTATGAGATGATATGATATTAATTGCTTGAGAGTGAAGCTTCTATGATGATTATGAGATGTAGGGCTTTGAGAATAAAACTTCTATTATGAATTGAGGATTTAGATGTAATTGTTGTGGAAGAGATAGTTCCTATATAAATTGCTTATGTATGAATGTGTGTGATTCTAGGTTGAAAGGCTTGCTCACCTAAAATAAATCTAAGAACTTACGAATCATAATAATAAGACCTAGTTTGGATTGATAATGTGATACCTCCATGGATTGCTTGGACTGGTAATATGATACCTCCATGGATAGCTTGGATTGGTAATGTGATACTCCATGGGTAGTTTGAATTGGTAAGGAGATAATGCCATTTCATGGTAGCTTGAATTGGTAAGGAGATGATGCCATTTCATGGTAGCTTGAATTAGCAAGGATATGATGCCATTTCATAGTTACTTGAATTGGTAAGGAGATGATGCCATTTCATGGTAACTTGGATGGGTGAGGATATGACACCTTTCCATGGTAGCTTGGATGTAACACCCCGTATTCGAAATAAGGAATTATGGCTGACTTCAGAATGTTGCAGGTGGCAACCACGTGGACAAATCATGTCCCGTGGATGGGACCACAGACCGTAGGTGTGGTTCGTGGGTGGTTCTACCTGAAAAGGGTCTGAAGGCTTAGGATCACGGCCTGAACAACAGAGCGTTGGTTAGACCGCGGTCTGTGGTCGGGGTCCATGGTTCACTGGCCAAGAATCGACTTTCTGACCACGAATGACGGACGTGCAGGGGGATCCATCATCAATGATCCGTGGATGGTAGGTCGGTGGTTAAGTTCAGCGGTAGATGGGTCTTTTCCTAATTATTTTATTCCTATACTACGTTGTTTTGCTTATGTGTAAGACCCCTATATAGGTATTTTAACCCCTAAATTTCCCAATAGAACTCAGTGTCACGGACTTAGAGTCTTACTAAAGCTCCGTGCGGCACTTGACAACTTACTCACGAATCTTTCACGATCTTGTAAGCTCAAGTAAGCCCTTTAAGACTAGATCGATAAGAGAATGAAAAGGAAGACTTAGAGAATTTGGAAGAAGGCTTTTGTATTGCTTTTGGAAGATTTCTTTACAACTTGGATGGTTGCTTTCTTGGTTGGATGCCTTGCAAATGAATGGCACCACCTATTTATACTAACTCCTAGGGACTAAAGTACAATTTTAAATTACTTCCTAAGTCCCTAAACTATTTACACTTTGGTCCCTCCCTAGAATCTTCTACTAATTCTAGGAAATTCTAAAGCTTTCCAAGAAAATATCTAGTCCATCTTCTAGAATTCTCTACACATGCTAGAGAATTCTAAGGCATTCTTGGAAACTATGTAGGACCTTCCATTGCCTTCTAAGTCTCCTCCTCTGACTCAACAGCCGCTAGATCCTCAGCACGGGCTGGAATCACAACACTCGGATCCTCGAGGGCCTCAGCTGATCCAAACAGTGAAGTGAGGTATGTGCACTTCGGATGGTCCACATCCTTCCTAAACTCAGAAACCTTGGCTTGCAAAGCCGTAACCTCGGTACATTCATACATCGTAATTGAATTCTAAACACGTACTGCTCTCTGTGGGATTCGACCCCAACTCATTTAGTTCCCCTGTCCTCTCTCACAAGTAACTACTCTCGCAGTGAGAGCATCAATGACAGCTTGGAGAGGTGTGAGTGCAGCTATGATGGCTCACTCAATCATCCAAGGCACCTTGGCCTCTAGCCGGGAAGCCTGCACATCTGCAGAATGGGCTAGGTGCCCGATCTTGAGGAGCATGTCCTGACTGATCGAAGGTCTGGAGGTACTGATGACTAAAGCAACTCTAGGAGGCAGGGAAGCAGTAGAGGAACCTGGGGCCTAGGTAGGAGCAGAAGTAGATGTACCTGAAGGCCCGGAGGCTGGAGTAGACTAAGATGCCTGTCTAGGTATCGAATCAATGTCAACCCCCGGGAATGTGTCCTCCGAAGTTGCTCTCCTCCTATCCGCCTCATCACGTGTGTACTTAGCCTCAATGCCTCGAATGTCTGTGGAGGATGTGGGTGTGACCTCAATGTCCCTCTTTTCATTAAGAGGAACTCTAGCCCGCTGACATAGCTTAGTAATGAGCACTGGGGATGGAAGGGACGTCTGGCGCTATTTGGCCCTCATGGCCATCTCATGCTCTATAATAAGTCTCAAATCTAAGGTCTTCCTGGCTATAATACTCCCAAGGCATGCCGCCTTTCGGTGGCGGAGGATGGATTCATTTTGCGACGACATGATAGAGTTGCTGATGCACGAGCCTCAATCCACCTCGGGGTGGTGTTGGAAATAAGGGGAGCAAGCTAGCACTTTAGATCATCCAGAGTTTGTGATGTAGTCATGCTTTGGTACTCATGCTCAAAACTTGTAGCCTTGTCAAATACAACATTAATATGGTCCCTGTTATATCCCACTATCTTCCCCCGAACTACCACGGACTCCACCGGTGTGAAGGCAGTGCCTTTTTCTTTCTCTTTGGGTACTAAATCATCATAAGCGGTGTAGAACTCTTTCATCCAGGTGGGAATGTATTGACCCCGGGGTCTAGTGAACTGCTTAAACTTGTGGAATCGGAGAGTGTCCCACACATTGGGGTACCTGTCCACCACACCATCCATGGACAATCTCTTCTCTTCAAGAATGGTCCTCAGTTCCTTGGGATTTTTAGCCTGTTTAGTAGCTAGGAAGGAGGACCCTAAACTGGTGGTGTTGGAACCACCATCAGTGCTGGAGCTGGCACTGCATCAACAGTAGGAGGGGTAGAATCTGGGATCCTTGACGGATCTTGACGAACTCTGGCACGAATCTCAACTCGCCGGGTCTGAAATGGTTGGTCATTCTCAAGATCAGAGATAAGGCTTGAGAATTGACAGAATCCCCATCACTACTAGAGTTATGCTCCTATCTCACGGCTACGGGCGCTTTGCCCTTTCCCTTGCCTCCCTTCGGAGATGCTTTCTTGCCTTTTTTGGAAGAAGCAGCAGCTCCCTCATTGATTACATTGCCCCGTGCTCGTTTGCGGGATGACTTTCCACTTGCGTACCAATTGGTCCTAGCCATATATTCAAAACACATCAAAAAGAGTTAGAAGAATTTTAAGAAAAATTGCAGATAAACTTGCCGAACCGATTGGCGAGTCGCCTAGTCACTTTGGCGTGCCAAATCAGGCTCGTCGAAAGGAATGGCCTGAAAAATTTCTAGAAAAATGGCAGGTTGGTCATGTGTAGGGCCGTTAGGAAAATCGCCAACTCCACTCGGCAAGCTTAGACTAACCCACCGAATTTTACAGAGCATTTTAGGGGTTAAGGGCACAGAAAGAACAATCAAAGGAAACTGTCAACCAGTTTGTCGAGTGAACTCGGTGAGCTTAGGCTTCCCACCGAAAGGTACAAACACAAACTAAGACAAATTAAAAAATTAAAGTCGATCAAGGGGGACGTTGGCAAACCGCTGAATCGCTTGGTGAGCTCGACCCAGCTCGCTAAACTTCCCAACAAGCCAAATTTGAACCTCTATTCACAAAATCAAGCCCGTAGCCCCCGAAAACAAAATCAATCACATACAGTATGTAACTCATACAAGACACATAAGACCTATGCCTCCGGGGTACTCAGACTTCCCTTGGTTTGACCAAAATTAGCCATTTGATGACTTTTTCCATTAAGAATGATGTCAAACTATCCATAATTCGGAAAAGTACGTTATTTAGCGCAATTGGGGGTTACTCAGACTTAGCCCAACCAGACCCAACATAAATTAACTGCAACCCAACAATTAATGATCAATATTAACGCATCAAACTTGGGAAATAAACATTTTAATCAATTAGGCACAATTTCAAAACATAATTTCAGCACAGACCCCGCACAAATCAATAAGAAATTTCAAAACATATTGCAGTATCTTAGATGTTTGGGTTGTGATTGATGTATATCCTTGGAAGGCAATTTCATGAAGAATCTATGTATGACCATGATGTGAAGTATATTTATGTGATCACAATGAAAGTATTTTGATCATGTTTAGAATGTAATTGTGTTATTATTGAAAGAAAATTCTCAATTAAAACTCATGAATGATGATGATATGATGTAAAGGGTTTCTATAATGTGATGTTACATCTTGAATTGGTAAGCTTAGGCATCTTATTCTTGTATAAATGAAAGTAATGTGGATTGATGCATCTTGAATTGGTAGGCTTACGACATCATTTTCTTGTATTATTGAATGTGGTCTTGATTGAAGTATCTTGAAGTGGTAGGCTTAGACATCCTCTTCTTGTATAATGAATGTGTCTTAACTTAATGAATATGAATCGATAGGCCTAAGGTATTCCTTTCATAAATGACTAATGAATGTGTCTTGATTTGATAAATATGAATCGATAGGCCTATGGCATTCCTTTCATAATAAGCCAATGAACTAATGTAATGACAACTCTTGAATCGGTAGACCTATTACATTTCTTTCCTAATGAGTCAATGTACCATGAATCAATAGGCTTATGTCATTCATTTCATGTATATAATAATGTAATGAGTAACCAAGAATCGATAGGCTTATGACATTCCTTTCATGAGGACTCTAGAGCTATCCTAATACTGAATAATGAATCGATAGGCTCATGACATTCCTTTCATGTGTAATGATGTAACTTGGGTCTATAGGCCAATGACATTCCTCTCAAGTACAATAATGTAATGTGAATGAAATACTCTATGGGAATAAAGGCTAAGCATCGAGTGGATATGGTAAGATAGAAACTCTATGTTAGGCTAGGGTTCCAATGAACATCTTCCTATCCCATAACTATTTGCCCACATAGGATATTAGCTAGTGGATCCACTTAAGCTAAAATGTTACCGGTCCTACCTTAGGCAAATAAACCAACTCTTTACAGTGTGGGTTTATGACAACAGATTCCATGTCAAGCTCACATGGTCTATGTCGGTTAAACGCTTATTCCCATCATGTGAGATGTGCATTATGGTTTCTTGAGAAGTTCTATGAAGTGTGGGTGGTAGTATTAGATGACATCCATGCATTGCACGAGTAGGCTTTGAGAGGGCTATAGTGAGTTCTCTAATGTGTTAATGATTAATGAATGAAAAGTGCTCTTAATGAAGCTAATAAAGAATGTTGACTTTTATATGCTTAATGTAATGATGCATGCTATACTTGGATTATATTATGAGTTACCTTCCTTGTCATTACTTATGAAATGTCTATGTTCTTTATGTATGAGTATTGTCTAATTGATGAAAAGGAAGAATGGTAAGTTCACTTTTGGTGGCCTTAATGTGGTACTTAGTGTAGATAGTGATATGGGATGCTATTCATACATTGAACAAAGTATAACTTGGGGTTACCTAAGGTGAAAGCTTTAATGTGATGGAATGGTTTATATGTTGATTATGTTCTAATGTGATGAAATGACTTGTATGTTGGTTATGTTTGTATATTATGCCTCTTATACTTATGTTTATGAAGTTTTCTCAAATTGGCATAAAGCATTACTTTCAAAATAAAATGTTTGTATTAAAGCATGGTTTTTGCATGGCTATCATACTTAGTATATCTAATGTGTTAACCCATATTTCTTCATTTCTACAAAAGTGTGTGGTTTGGAGATTTGGTGTTCTATACTTGAAGGATTGTTTTATAAGGATTAAGGAGATGATTATTTGTTGAGTCCCCGTAGTTTCGAGGATGAACCCATTATTTCCCTTTATTTCTTTTACTTTATGTTTAAAGAATTTTTCTTGCTTTTTTTATGAAAAATGACTTCGATTGTAAAGAAAAGTTTTAAAGTTCACATTATTTTCCTATGCTTTTATATTCATGAATGCTATGAGGCTTGTATGAGACTTTTCGGAGTCTTGTATGCTGAGTCACTTCCGAGGTGTAGGCTCGGGTCATGACATATTGAAAATATAGAGTGTGGGTGAGAGTGTACGAGGTTAATCTTTGCTGGTCTCTCTCTTGATCTTTTTCGATCTGCTCCTTTGTCAATTTATAAGTAAGAGGGGAGACTTGATCTTCGCAGGTGTACCATGCCCAGTTAATCTTGGTCATGCAATCAAGGAGTTGGGATATGCAATCATACCAAATTTGATATTCCAAACTCAACGGCGCAGTCGAAATTTCCATCAGAGGTCATTTCGATAAAAAGTGGGTCCCACTTCCGAAGGCCATTTTAAGTCAAAACCCACAAAAGGGCCCGGAAAGAAATCAGAAACCTCGGGACACAAAAGAAGGGTCAATCTAGACCAAACGAACGACCAGGTGACCGAACTGTCAGTCCCAGCAAGTCATAACTGACTTGGGGTCGCTACAGGAACGCTCTAAACGACACACAGAAGGCAAGACACAGAAATGACCAAGAGGGTCATTACAATATCCACTACTAAAAAGGACTTTCGTCCGCGAAAGTAAGGGTCAAGAAGTACCTGAAGGCTCAAACAAGCTGGGAAACTACTCTCGCATCTCCTGCTCGGTCTCCAAGGTAGCCTCCTCGACCGGACGATGCCTCTAACGGACCTTAACAACAGGAATGGCTCTCGAGCGCAATCTCCTCACATCTCTGGCTAGAATGGCAGTTGGCTCCTCTACAAATGTCAAACGATCATCCAGCTCGACTGTATCATACTGGAGAACATGGGACTCATCAGGAACATATCGCCGCAACATCGAGACATGGAAAACCGGGTGAATGGCTGAAAATGCTGGAGGTAGGGCCAACTCATAAGCAACCTCCCCAACTGTCTAGAGTATCTCAAAAGGCCCAATGTACCTGGGGCTAAGCTTACCCCACCTCCCAAACCTCATCACGCCCTTCATGGGCGACACACAGAGGAATACCCGATCACCAACAGAGAATCTTAAAGGTCGGCGCCTCCGATCCGCATAACTCTGGTGCCTACTCTGAGCCATCCTGAGCCTATCCTGAATCACCCTCACCTAATCCAGGGCCTCCTGAAGCAAATCTGTACCACGCGGCCTAGGCTCTGTAGACTCAAACCAACCAACTGGAGAGCGACAACGCCTACCATATAATGCCTCGAATGGAGCCATCTGAATACTAGAGTGGTAGCTGTTGTGGTACGCAAACTCCGCCAAAGGTATGAACTGGTCCCACTGACCTCCAATATCCATAACACAAGCCCGCAACATATCCTTAGGACCTGAATAGTACGCTTCGACTGGCCATCCGTCTGCGGGTGGAAAGCTGTGCTAAAGTCAACTCGAGTGCCCAACTCATCCTGAAAGGTCCTCCAAAGGATGGACGTAAACTGAGAGCCCATATATGATATAATAGAAATTGGCACCCCATGAAGTCGAACCACCTCCCGAATGTAGATACGAGCCAACCTTTGGGCGCTAAATGAACACTGAACAGGAAGGAAATGTGCTGACTTGGTCAATTGATCAACGATGACCCAAATGCTGTCAACACCTCTAGGAGTCCGAGGCAACCCAGAATGAAGTCCATAGTGATACGCTCCCACTTCCACTCCGGAATGGGTAATCTCTGAAACACACCACCAGGCCTCAAATGCTCGGCCTTTACCTGCTGGCAGCACAAGCAACGGGAAACAAAGTCAGCAATATCTCTCCTCATGCCACTCCACCAGTAATGCTGCCTCAAATCGCGATACATCTTCGCTGTGCCAGGATGGATAGAGTATCTAGACTCATGGGCCTCAGAAAGTATCAACCTTATCAAATCCCCAACTCTCGGAACACAGATGCGGCCGGCGAATCTCAAACAAGCTGGGAAACTGCTCTCGCATCTCCTGGTCGGTCTCCCAGGTAACCTACTCGACTGGACGATGCCTCTAACGGACCTTAACAACAGGAATGGCTCTCGAGCGCAATCTCCTCACATCTCTGGCAAGAATGGCAACTGGCTCCTCTACAAATGTCAAACGATCATCCAACTCGACATGGAAAACTGGGTGGATGGCTGAAAATGCTGGAGGTAGGGCCAACTCATAAGCAACCTCCCCAACTGTCTGGAGTATCTCAAAAGGCCCAATGTACCTGGGGCTAAGCTTACCCCGCTTCCCAAACCTCATCACGCCCTTCATGGGCGACACACGGAGGAATACCCGATCACCAACAAAGAATCTCAAAGGTCGGCGCCTCCGATCCGCATAACTCTGGTGCCTACTCTGAGCCGTCCTGAGCCTATCCTGAATCACCCTCACCTGATCCAGGGCCTCCTGAAGCAAATCTGTACCACGCGGCCTAGGCTCTGTAGACTCAAACCAACCAACTGGAGAGCGACAACGCCTACCATATAAGGCCTCAAATGGGGCCATCTNTGGCTAAGAACTGAATGTCCATACCCAAGGGTCGCTCCTCAACAGATAAGAAGGCTAGAGTACCCATACTCACCGCCTTTCGGCTCAAGGCGTCCGCTACCACATTCGCCTTGCCCGGATGATAGAGAATAGAGAGGTCGTAGTCCTTCAGGAGCTCAATCCAACGACGCTGCCACGAATTAAGGTCCCTCTGACTCATGATGTACTGAAGACTCCTATAATCGGTATAGATCTCACATCGAACTCCATACAAGTAGTGCCTCCAAATCTTAAGTGCGAAAACTACCGCCGCCAACTCTAAGTCATGGGTGGGGTAGTTGCGCTCATGAATCTTAAGCTGCCTCGACGCATAAGCAATAACCCGGCCCTGCTGCATCAATACACAACCCAAACCAACGCCGGATGCGTCACAATAAACCGTGAAGCCCTTGCCCTCAACTAGAAGAGTCAATATAGGAGCGGTGGTCAATAACTCCTTGAGCCTCAAAAAGCTCGCCTCACACTCCTCTGACCAAACAAAGGGAACATCAACACGAGTCAACCGAGTCAGAGGTGCTGCCAAGGTAGAGAAACCCTCCACAAATCGTCTCTAGTAGCCTGCTAGTCTGACGAAGCTCCGAATCTCAGTAACTGAGGTGGGCCTAGCCCATTCACGAGTAGCCTCAATTTTCACCGGATCTACCATAATGCCCTCCTTAGATACAACATGCCCCAAGAACGCTACAGAGTCTAACCAAAACTGGCACTTTGAGAACTTGGCATAAAGCCGCTGATCTCTCAAAGTCTGGAGCACAACTCTCAAATGATGCTCATGATCACCCCTACTCCACGAGTATATCAAAATGTCATCAATGAAGACTATGACGAATGAATCAAGATAAGGCCTGAACACGCGCGTCATCAAGTCCATAAAGGCAGCAGGGGCATTAGTCAACCCAAATGACATCACCAAGAACACATAATGGCCATAACGGGTCCTAAATGCAGTCTTAGGGATGTCCGCTGCCCTAATCCTTAACTGGTGGTAACCGGACCTCAAATCAATCTCAGAAAACACTGAAGCTCCCTGTAGCTGGTCAAATAGGTCATCGATCCTAGGCAGAGGATATCGATTCTTCACTGTCACCTTATTCAACTGTCTATAGTCAATGCACATGCGCATAGTACCGTCCTTCGTCTTAACAAAAAAACGGGAGCGCCCCAAGGTGATACACTGGGTCTGATAAATCCCTTACCCAAGAGATCCTGAAGCTGAACACTGAGCTCCTTGAGCTCTGCAGGAGCCATCCGATATGGCGGAATAGAAATAGGCCGCGTACCTGGATCAAGCTCAATCGAAAAATCAAAATCACGCTCTGGGGGTAGGCCAGGTAGATCAGTAGGAAACACATCTATGAAGTCACGAACAACAGGAACTGACTCAACCGGATGAACCTCCCTACTCACATCACGTACATAGGCCAAATATGATAAGCATCCACTAGCCACTAGCCTCCTAGCCTGAATAAAAATAATCCCAACCGGTGTGCTACCACGAGATCCCTGCCACACCATCGGAGGAATACCGGGAATGGGTAAGGTAACGGTCTTAGAAAAGCAATCTAAAACAGCGCGATAAGGGGATAACCAATCCATGCCCAAAATCACATCGAAATCAACCATGTCAAGCAATATAAGGTCAGCCCGGGTGTCACGCCCCTGGATAGTAACTAAGCAAGATCGAAATACCTGATCCACTACTAAAGACTCACCCACGGGGGTCGACACACGCAATGGTGCTACCAGAGGCTAAGACATCATACTCAATCGAGAGGCATAGTAAACAGAAACATAAGAAAAAGTAGATCCTGGACCAAATAAAGCCAAGGCGGGCTGCTGGCATAAAAGAATAGTACCTGTGATCACATCGTCTGATGCCTCAGCCTCCGCCCTAGCTGGAGCTGCATAGAAATGGCCATGTCTGCCTCTACCCTGATCACCAAACCTACCACCTGTCCTGCCTCCTCGGGGACCACCCCGTATACCCTGCTGACCACCTCTACGATCTTGACCCTGACCACGGCCTCTAACTAGAGGTGTTGGTAAAGCTGGGGGAGCTACATGAGGAGCAGGAGCAATCCAACTATGCTGAGGGCAGTCCCTGGCGCAATGTCCCATCTCACCACACTCATGGCAACCCTGTCGAGGGCAACTCCCAGAAGAACGACCACTATGGCCTGAAGGACCCTACTGAAACACCTCGCGGCCCTGACTCGAACTAGCCTCACCCCGACCACCATCTGATGCCTGAAGAGAGGCCTGTGTAGGTCTGCTAGACTGACCCTGTCGAAACCGTCGTCCGGCCCTGTCATGATAATCCCTAGACGTAGGACGGGAGTCACTGTAGCTGCCCTCATGCCTAGCCCTCTTCTCGCTGCCCCCTTGGGCCTCGCGACGAAGATGCTCCATAGTACTAGCATGGTCAACTACGTCTAAACAAGATCGACCCGCAGATACTAAGGACTGGGTCTCAAGCCGAAGCTGCAATCTCAACCCACGAACAAAGCACCTAACTCGCTCCTCCTCTGTAGGTAATATCATCTCAGAATAACGGGAGAGCTCGTGGAACCTAGTCTCGTACTCCGCCTCCGACATGGAGCCCTGCTCCAACCTACAGAACTGATCCCTGAGGCGGTCTCTTACGCTACGAGGGATAAACTTGGCCAAGAAGGCCTCAGAAAACTCATCCCTTGATACCGGTGGAGATCCAACTGGCCTGGTCTGAATGAATGTGCGCCACCACTGCCTGGCTGACCCATCTAGCTGGTAAGCAATGAAGTCGGCCCCTCTAGACTCCACAAGGCCCAAAGTGCGAAGCCTCTCACGGTAAGTAGTAAGAAACTCGTGGGCATCCTCACCCACAGCCCCAGAAAACCTCGGTGGTGTCAACCTGAGAAACACACCAAGCATCTTCTGGTCCTCAAGCGGCATAGGTCTATCCGCTGCCAAGGGCTGTACTCCCTCAGGTGGTACCTGGACCTGAGGTGCCCTCACTGAAGGCTGATGCTGCGGTACTAGTGATGGTGTAGCTGGGGCGGGTGGCTGCTGCATCCCCCCAAGCACACCTAAGAGCTGAGCAATAGCGGCCTGGAGATCTGGAGTCAAAACTAGTCCAGGTGGCGGCTGGGATGGCCCTGGCCCCACCGGTTGATCTGGTATACGAAGTGCTGAAGGATCTGCTACTGGCTCTGGATCCTCCTCTCTCTCCTGGACTGATGCTGCGGTCCTCTCTCGACCTCGGGGTCGGCGTCTACCCCAAGCTGGGGCTCTGTCTGCAGGCCTGGGTGCATCACCCCCGGCCGCGCCACCTCGCGAGCGAGCCATCCTGCGAAAGAGTGAAACAAGTGAGATCTTAAGGAACCAATAAGACACATGCTGCACGAAAGTGAAACAAAAGAGGAAATCTTTCTAAGGACATCCTGTAGCCTCCCGAAGATAAGTTACGGACGTCTCCGCACCGATCCGCAAGACTCTACTAGACGTTAGCTCTGTACAAGTGAGACCGGTGAACCTGAGGCTCTGATACCAATTTGTCACGACCCGATTTCTCGAGTCATGATGGCACCTACTATACCCTACCAGTAGGTAAGCCAACCCGTAACCCAGAACATCAAGCAATGAGCAAAAGGGCAGAAACTAGCGAAAATAATAATCTAAACAAGGATAACAAAGCGGAAGCAACCCAAAATAAATATATACAGAAATCCCTCCCAGAACCTGGAAGTCACTAGTACAGAGCTATCTAATAAAGAGTACAAGTCCCAAAAGTGGACCACAACAGAGCGTGTCTCAAAGGCAACAAGACTAGCTAAATCAAAAGAAGGAGACAGAACAAACCCCAAAACGCCAAGTGCTCGCCCTCGTCTCCGAATCACAACTGCAAAAGGAGGCTGGAACTAATCACCGCTGGTAACTGGTACTGGGACCTGCATCACGAAATAGATGCAGAGCGTAGCATGAGTACCAACACAACAGGTACTCAGTAGGCATCATAGGCCGACTGAGCAAAAAGGGTAAAAACAATAAGAAAGGATAGAATCTAGACACAGAGAGGTCAAAGCGGATAAGAAAATGAAGCACACGAGCATACCAGAAACAAACTAAGTACAACTAGACTAAACCTAACTGGGCCCCCATAAACCCAGAAGGTACACTCGTGCACAAGCTCAAATAAAACCTGAACGAACCCCCATAAGCCCGACAGGTACACGGAAAAGCTAAGTCTACTGAGAAAGAAGAAAAATTAGGCTACCAGCCCAAAGTAACTAAGATAATCCATCAGACTCCACCCAACCAGCAGTGCACTCCCAGCCCAGCTAGAAAGAGTGACCCTAGGGGGCACCCAACCAAACAGTCCGCTCCCAGCCCAGCTAGAAAGAGGGACCCGTGAGTGAGGTAGATATCACGAGTCGTCCTACCATGCAGTCAGCTCCCAGCCCAGCTAGAAAGAGCGACCCGGGGACACCCAGCCAGCAGCACACTCCCAGCCCAGCTAGAAAGAGAGGCCCGGGGGCGATCGCCGATATCACCGAGTCTACCCAGCCAGCGATACGTTCCCAGCCCAGCTAGAAAGAACGACCCCGGGGGTGATGGTATCTCCAATAGGATTCAATCCAAAAACAACCACCGTGGAATGCCGTCCACTCTAAGATATTACATAAAAGGCTCCAAGCCTAGACTATCTCAATCCCACGCCTCGAGTGATGCACCAAACCTTTGAGAATGCGCCGGAACCGCAGAATACGAGGGAGAAGATACAGAAGTGCAACAAGTAGCGATAACGCCTAATCTAAGGCTCAAACTATCAGACTCAAGTCTGCTATTCCAGTCCACAAGGAGCTAAGTCATCCGAACGATGTCGGCAGAAAGTCAAGGCTAACCAGCCCACACGGGTCATAAGTCTAAGGCAATGCTAGCCTAACCTAGACTAAGGACAGCATGCTTACGATTAAGGATGAACAAGGCATACAATACAAAGCGTACAAGCATACAATAGCATTTAGCACATAGACATGCAACTCTACTAAATCGGATAACATGATACTATACCCGAAATATGGCCAATCGATCCTAACATAAGGTATCTAATCAAAGTAAGGTAGCAAACTAGCACCCACCCCCAATTCAGTCCAATCGACATGTTTTTACACAATTAAGCTCAATCTAAAATAAATGAAAGTCGTAGCCTACCTTAAGGCCGATCGCGCGCTCTCCAAATCAGTTTACCGGAGCTTTCCCTTTCCGAACAACCTCGAAACGCTGCCCCGCTATCAAAAATAGGTTCACAACATTACCACAGTCATTTAGACACCAAAATCACAACAAACGGAGACGGGTCAATTTTGGAGTCAAAACGGGAATCGTGGGACCCGCACCGAACTGTCCGAATTTGACTCCGTCAAGAGACCCTAAACAGCACTCCAAACTTGTGTTCCAAAATGGAACACAATCCGAGGCTCAAAACACAGCAACAACCAACAAGCAAGAAAACCCACTTTAATCTACTAAAAGAAACCCTACAGCAGCAGCCAAAACTCGAAATAAACGAAAATCAAAAGGTGCCCAGCAATCTTTGAACACTCTACAACGAAGTCACGACAAATCTCAACACGTGGGACTTCGAATCACCCAAAACCGAGCTAAAATGAGTGAGATAAGACCAAAACAAAAATTCCAAAAACAAGGACTCGAAAAAGGTACAGCAGTCAGGTTTTATCGCGAAATTACCTCAAACGGGAACCTCAAACCGCTATTCGAGCTCACCAAAGCGTTGCCCTCGAAAAATCTCACAACTTTGCCTTTTGAATCGCCCAAATCGGACAAAAGATGAGAGAGTTAAGACAGTTTGAAGTTTTGGGAAATGTTGCTGGCTTTATGCATTTATTGCAGAAAATCTGCAACAATTTCCAAAACTTTAACTCCGACGGGGTGCTCCGATCTCGTTCAGAACCCCGTGCACGCAAACGAGATATGCAATCATACCAAATTTGATATTCCAGACTCAACGGCGCAGTCGAAATTTCCATCAGAGGTCATTTCGATAAAAAGTGGGTCCCACTTCCAAAGGCCATTTTAAGTCAAAACCCACAAAAGAGCCCGGAAAGAAATCAGAAACCTCGGGACACAAAAGAAGGGTCAATCTAGACCAAACGAACGACCAGGTGACCGAACTGTCAGTCCCAGCAAGTCATAACTGACTTGGGGTCGCTACAGGAACGCTCTAAACGACACACAGAAGGCAAGACACAGAAATGACCAAGAGGGTCATTACAATATCCACTACTAAAAAGGACTTTCGTCCGCGAAAGTAAGGGTCAAGAAGTACCTGAAGGCTCAAACAAGCTGGGAAACTGCTCTCGCATCTCCTGGTCGGTCTCCCAGGTAGCCTCCTCGACAGGACGATGCCTCTAACGGACCTTAACAACAGGAATGGCTCTCGAGCGCAATCTCCTCACATCTCTGGCTAGAATGGCAACTGGCTCCTCTACAAATGTCAAACGATCATCCAACTCGACTGTATCATACTGGAGAACATGGGACTCATCAGGAACATATCGCCGCAGCATCGTGACATGGAAAATTGGGTGGATGGCTGAAAATGCTGGAGGTAGGGCCAACTCATAAGCAACCTCCCCAACTGTCTGGAGTATCTCAAAAGGCCCAATGTACCTGGGGCTAAGCTTACCCCGCCTCCCAATCCTCATTACGCCCTTCATGGGCGACACACGGAGGAATACCCGATCACCAACAGAGATTCTCAAAGGTCGGCGCCTCCGATCCGCATAACTCTGGTCCCTACTCTGAGCCGTCCTGAGCCTATCCTGAATCACCCTCACCTGATCCAGGGCCTCCTGAAGCAAATCTGTACCAAGCGGCCTAGGCTCTCTCGACTCAAACCAACCAACTGGAGAGCGACAACGCCTACCATATAATGCCTCGAATGGAGCGATCTGAATACTAGAGTAGTAGCTGTTGTTGTACGCAAACTCCGCCAAAGGTAAGAACTTGTCCCACTGACCTCCAAAATCCATAACACAGGCCCGCAACATATCCTCAGGACCTGAATAGTACGCTCCGACTGGCCATCCGTCTGCGGGTGGAAAGCTGTGCTAAGGTCAACCCAAGTGCCCAACTCATCCTGAAAGGTCCTCCAAAAGCTGCACGTAAACTGAGAGCCCTATCTGATATAATAGAAACTAGCACCCCATGAAGTCGAACCACCTCCTGAATGTAGATACGAGCCAACCTCTCGGCGCTAAATGAACACTGAACAGGAAGGAAATGTGCTGACTTGGTCAATCGATCAACGATGACCCAAATGCTGTCAAAACCTCTAGGAGTCCGAGGCAACCCCACAATGAAGTCCATAGTGATACGCTCCCACTTCCACTCCGGAATGGGTAATCTCTGAAACACACCACCAGGCCTCAAATGCTCGGCCTTTACCTGCTGGCAGCACAAGCAACGGGAAACAAAGTCAGCAATATCTCTCCTCATGCCACTCCACCAGTAATGCTGCCTCAAATCGCGATACATCTTCGCTGTGCCTGGATGGATAGAGTATCTAGACTCATGGGCCTCAGAAAGTATCAACTGTATCAAATCTCCAACTCTCGGAACACAGATGCGGCCGGCAAATTTCAACACTCCATCAGGATCTAAGGTAGCCTGACCACCATCACCCGCTAACACTCGATCTCTAAGGGCCACCAAAGTATCATCCTCAAACTGGCAACCACGGATCCTATCAAGCAAAGAAGACTGAACTCCCATAAAGGCCAAGACGCATCTAGAATCTGAGATATCCAACCGAACCATGCTATTAGCTAAGGACTGAATGTCCAAAGCTAAGGGTCTCTCCTCAACAGATAAGAAGGCTAGACTACCCATACTCACTGCCTTCCGGCTCAAGGCGTCCGCTACCACATTCGCCTTGCCCGGATGATAGAGAATAGAGAGGTCGTAGTCCTTTAGGAGCTCAATCCAACGACGCTGCCTCGAATTAAGGTCCCTCTGACTCATGATGTACTGAAGACTCCTGTGATCGGTATAGATCTCACATCGAACTCCATACAAGTAGTGCCTCCAAATCTTAAGTGCGAAAACTACCGCCGCCAACTCTAAGTCATGGGTGGGGTAGTTGCGCTCATGAATCTTAAGCTGCCTCGACGCATAAGCAATAACCCGGCCCTGCTGCATCAATACACAACCCAAACCAACGCCGGATGCGTCACAATATACCGTGAAGCCCTCGCCCTCAACTGGAAGAGTCAATATAGGAGCGGTGGTCAATAACTCCTTGAGCCTCAAAAAGCTCGCCTCACACTCCTCTGACCAAACAAAAGGAACATCAACACGAGTCAATCGAGTCAACGGGGCTGCAATAGTAGAAAAGCCCTCAACAAAGCGTCTGTAATAGCCTGCTAGTCCGACGAAGCTCCGAATCTCAGTAACTGAAGTGGGCCTGTGCCAATCACGAATAGCCTCAATCTTCGCCGGATCAACCCTAATACCCTCCTTGGACACCACGTGCCCCAAGAAGGCTACAGACTCAAGCCAAAACTCGCACTTTGAGAACTTGGCATAAAGCCGCTGATCTCTCAAAGTCTGGAGCACTATCCTCAAATGCTGCTCATGCTCACTCCGGCTCCGCGAGTATACTAGTATGTCATCAATGAAGACTATGACGAAGGAATCAAGATAAGGCCTGAACACACGCGTCATCAAGTCCATAAAGGCAGCAGGGGCATTAGTCAACCCAAACGACATCACCAAGAACTCATAATGGCCATAACGGGTCCTAAATGCAGTCTTAGTGATGTCCGCTGCCCTAATCCTCAACTGGTGGTAACCGGACCTCAAATCAATCTTAGAAAACACTGAAGCTCCCTGTAGCTGGTCAAATAGGTCATCGATCCTAGGCAGAGGATATCGATTCTTCACTGTCACCTTATTCAACTGTATATAGTCAATGCACATGCGCATAGTACCGTCCTTCTTCTTAACAAAAAGAACGGGAGCGCCCCAAGGTGATACACTGGGTCTGATAAATCCATTACCCAAGAGATCCATACACCGGGTGGATGGCTGAAAATGCTGGAGGTAGGGCCAACTCATAAGCAACCTCCCCAACTGTCCGGAGTATCTCAAAAGGCCCAATGTACCTGGGGCTAAGCTTGCCCCGCCTCCCAAACCTCATCACGCCCTTCATGGGTGACACACGGAGGAATACCCGATCACCAACAGAGAATATCAAAGGTCGGCGCCTCCGATCCGCATAACTCTGGTGCCTACTCTGAGCCGTCCTGAGCCTATCCTGAATCACCCTCACCTGATCCAGGGCCTCCTGAAGCAAATCTGTACCAGGCGGCCTAGGCTCTGTAGACTCAAACCAACCAACTGGAGAGCGACAACACCTACCATATAATGCCTCGAATTGAGCCATCTTAATACTAGAGTGGTAGCTGTTGTTGTACGCAAACTCCGCCAAAGGTAAGAACTGGTCCCATTGACCTTCAAAATCCATAACACAAGCCCGCAACATATCCTCAAGGACCTGAATAGTACGCTTCGACTGGCCATCAGTCTGCGGGTGGAAAGCTGTGCTAAGGTCAACCCGAGTGCCCAACTCATCCTGAAAGGTCCTCCAAAAGCTGGACGTGAACTGAGAGCCCCTATCTGATATAATAGAAACTGGCACCCCATGAAGTCGAACCACCTCTCGAATGTAGATACGAGCCAACCTCTCGGCACTAAATGAACACTGAACAGGAAGGAAATGTGCTGACTTGGTCAATCGATCAACGATGACCCAAATGCTGTCAACACCTCTAGGAGTCCTCGAAAAATCTCACAACTTTGCCTGTTGAATCGCCCAAATCGGACAAAAGATGAGAGAGTTAAGAGAGTTTGAAGTTTTGGGAAATGTTGCTGGTTTTCTGCATTTATTGCAGAAAATCTGCAACAATTTCCAAAACTTTAACTCCGACGGGGTGCTCCGATCTAGTTCGGAACCCCGTGCACGCAAACGAGATATGCAATCACACCAAATTTGATATTCCAGACTCAACGGCGCAGTCGAAATTTCCATCAGAGGTCATTTCGATAAAAAGTGGGTCCCACTTCCAAAGGCCATTTTAAGTCAAAACCCACAAAAGGGCCCGGTAAGAAATCAGAAACCTCGGGACACAAAAGAAGGGTCAATCTAGACCAAACGAACGACCAGGTGACCGAACTGTCAGTCCCAGCAAGTCATAACTGACTTGGGGTCGCTACAGGAACGCTCTAAACGACACACAGAAGGCAAGACACAGAAATGACCAAGAGGGTCATTACATATTGCTACTAGAAACCCGTATTTCACTAGGTGAAGGCTTCCATCTCATGAAACCTATTTTTGGAAAACCCGGACCCTACTATGTGAGAGTTCCCCTCTTTACTTTGGAAGCCCGGACTCCACTAGGTCTGTACCTCCTTTATTTTGGAGGTCTGGATCCAAGTATGTGTGAGCCTCCATCTCATTGTCAATATCCATTTGGGGCCAAGCATACGCCCCTTAGTCTAGTTATTAAACCATACTTACATCCATATCTCATGGAAGGATGTCCCTGACAATCAACCCATGTTTCAAGTGATTATATCACTTTATACATTCAAACATTCATAAGGTAGACTAGGTGGGTAAAGGCCTTCCACCACAATTCTATCTCCTAGTCTACTATTCTCACATAGACTTTACTCTCAAAGCCTTTTCATACATAATTCATCATATTAACTTTACTCTGAAAACCCTTGTGATCAACATTTATGACTACAAGCTTTACTCTCAAAGTTTTACTTCTTACAATCATCCTACACACTTAGATAACAAGACATTCTAGTCACTGATTTAAACGTTATCAAAGACACTTAGTCCAATTCTAAGCATCAACGATCGTTAGTAAGTATAAAACCCAACTAAGTGAGTTGGGGTCGAATCCCACGGAGAGTGGTACGTGTTTAAGATTCAATAGGAAAGTATGAATATGTTCAAGTCAGTCATAGGAATAGAAGTTATCGAATAAAGACATTATTCAAATCAGGGTATGACACGAATGCAAATGGGGTTTTTGGTTTGAAATTATCAACTACGAACAGTGGTAAACTAAATGAAATAACAATAATGAGACAGGTTCTTGGGATATTATTCGATTATAGGCTAATATAGACAAATGGATAATTGCAACTATTAGAAAATAGTTAAATATTAGGAAACAAATCGATTTCTCTCGAACATCAACAAGGAAACAAAATAAGAACAGCCCACACCTTAGTCCATTCACTCTCTCGAGCTGAATGTGTGAGATTGGGTTTAGGATTCACTCTCTCAAGTTGAACCCATGTCAACCCAATACCCACTGACCATCAATCAATAAGCTTAGTCTTAAAACCTCTCTCTGGAGTAAGCCAAAAACACAAGGGTAGAACTGCATTTTCAACTACAATTCTTAAATTAAACCACAATTACTGATTATACTCACTTCTAAACAGCATATAAACTAACAATTAGTGGTACCTATAAACTAAATCAGCCCATAATCACTCCCCAAGAATTAGGGTTTTAGGTAGACATCATAAAAAGATAAAAATCGTTATCAAATTGAGTTTCCATCAACTGGGTAAGATTAATTTCATCCTTACAATGCTCCAAATTGAAGAATCTCAAAGACCCACTTCAAATTTTTTAAAAGTGGAAAACTTCAATTGTTCAAAACTAAAGGAAAACTAGAGAAAACTTGTCTCCAGAGCTCAAAACTTAATAATAAATTGCTCTAAAGAGTAAATGATACTAAACTAAATGTTCAAAAATGTATTTATAGTCGACAAAAATATGCTATGAAGAGCCACTTGGCGAAGTAAGTGGGCTCGCCGAACCACTCAGCAAGCCGCCCTTTGGTCACTTTTATATCTTTTCTGCATTGGCATTCAGCATCCTCAAGGTCTGTAACTTTGGGCGATCTAGCACTGCATCGCGGAACGACTGGTGATTTGCCGATTGTTCCTTTCGATCGCCAAATTGATTTCTTTCCTCAGAGCTTGGCACACTGGAACTTTAAGCAGTCAAATGGCAACTCAGCGACTCGCCAAGTGGACTTGGCGATCACCAGGCTTGCATTTCTTCATTCTTTCAACTCGATTTGTTCCTTTTTACATCAACTATTTACAAAAAATAAGCAATTTAGGACACTAAATCTATATAATTAAAGCCCTAAATGAGTCCAATTCTCTGAGTCATCAACACCTTAACATAAACTTTTGCTTGTCCTCAAGTAAAACTCAAGTTCAACAGTTCAAAAAGGATGCCTCAAGCAGTGCTACACAAGACGCAATCATGAATGCACACAACAAGACTCAACATACTAATGCAAGGATCAATTGTTCACTCAAAGATTCAAGTTGTGACTCACCATCATCAAAGATTCTCAAGTTCACAATACTTGCTTCAAATGCAAGTTCAAGCTCAACAAAGGTACTCAAATGCCCTCACACAAGAATGATTCCATATTCACACACAATTGTTTAACAAATTATTGTTTCAGAATCATATACAACTCTCACACTCACAAAGATGAACACATGCATGACTTCTCCCATAGGTTTGCCCTTATTTTCCAATCAACATTCACTTCAGCTCACTCAAGATCAAAAAGGTCTTTTCAAGGCTTGTAACGGGGCTGTAAATGTATGGTCATTTAGGCTCAGTGGCTACTATCCTCATGAAATGTGGCGCGAACCTCATTTTCTTTCCTTTTTTTCCACATTTTCACCCGTGCTCAATATTTCACCCCATTATTCACTTCCAATGGAATACCGGACACCCCATTGCTTTTTTGTTCTTTTTCTTTTTCATTCCTCTTTTCTTTTTCTCTATTTTTTTGTATGGAGGGGATCTATGTTTTTCAAAACCATGGATCAAGGGGGACTTCTTCACACTTCTCGATTTACCTTCTATTTTCACCACACCCCCAACTTACGCTTTTGGCCTAAGTTGGCTATTCAAACAAACCACACTTCATGAGGATTATGGGTGATTGGATAACGAGGGGTTACAATTGTATCAATTTTCTTCCAAGGAAATGGAAAGGATAAGGCTCAAAAAGGGTTTCAAGCAAAGTTCACACACTCACAAGGTTGGCCACAAAAGAGATATATTGTCAAACTATTTTACTCTTCAAAATTGTTGCCTAAAATCATTTTAAGAGCTTGCATCACTTAGTCAATTGGACCAACAGGGAAAATTCTAGGTATCATCACACAAGGTTCACGGTAAGCTCATCTCACAAGGCATTGACACCAATATCAAACAAGACTCCACACTTTCGCTAGTGTGCTATGTTCATCACAAGCGACTGATTCGATAATCGGCTAGTCACAGTGAGATATAAAAACTTCATTTGGCCTCATCGTAGTCGGACATTCATTTTGTTCGATTAAGAGCACTATTCAAGTCATTAGTATTGATCATAAGCGACACTCAAATTTTCACACAAACAACCACAATCAAACACAACAAAGGGTGGCAAAATTTTTCAGAAGGGTCAAAAACCATTTGCATTTAAAACAAGGAGCCATAAGCTCAAACATCCACAAACAGTGTCAAAACACAATTTTCAGCACAAAAACCCAATATATATATATATATATATATATATAATAATCACAAGAGGTAGGTATGGAAATACCTCACCCCACCACAAATAAAGCAATTTGTCCTCAAATGCAACAAAATATAAAAAGTTAACAAAAACGACAGAGAGATAGGTAAAGAGGGGTCATGTCTACACAGTCGCTCCATCTGTCGGGGCATCAATGCCCGGTGTCACATATGCTACACTGCTTCCACTAGGGCCTGCCATGGATGTCTCTGTCAGTGATGAGTGAATCATCAACTGTACAATCATCTCTTCTAGGTTTTGAAGGTCCCCATAGATGATCTCCTCTAGAACTTTTATCTGCTCCTCGTCGATCTTTGCCTCCGACTCATCAGCTGACATATCAGCCATAGGCACGTCTCTGGTGGTGGCCGGGGGAATCTCAAAAGTTGTCGGTGCATCCACATCATCAGCTGCCTCCAGAAGTGAAGTGAAGTTTGTGGACTTCAAGTAGTCCCACATCCTTTCGTAAATCAGCAACCTCGGCTTTCAAAGTTGTCACCTCTGAAGTCGCCCCCTGCCCACTCTCACAAGTCTCAACTCTCGCCGTGAAAGTGTCAATAAATGCCCGGAGGGGCGTCAGTAGCACTCTCAATTATCTACAATATAGCTTGTCCAATCAGGTAGCCCTCGCATCTGTAGAATGGGATAAGTGCCCCATCTTCAGGATTATGGATTGAGTGATCTTGGTGGGCTGTGAAGCAACAAAAGAACTAGGAGTCTAGGAGGAAGTGGAAGTACCTGAAGGCCTGGAGGCTGGAGTAGGCAAAGATGCCTCTGCAGGTATAGAATCAACATCCACCTCTAGGGATGTATCCACTGATGCTGCTCTCTTTATGGCTACCTCCTCCCGAGTGTACTTGGCCTCTATACACCGAATGTTTGTGGAGGATGTAAGAGTGACCTCAATATCCCTCTTCTAATAATGCGGTACTACAGCATGCTGGCAAAACTCTGTAATCAAGATCGGAAATGAAAGGGACGACTGGCGCTGCTTGGTCCTCATGGCCATCTCTTGCTCAATGATGAGTCCCATGTCAATGCTCTTCCGGGTTATGATTGACCGAAGGCAGGCCGCTTTTGGGTGACGGAGGATGGACTCATTCTGTGAAGGCATGATGGAGCTGCTAATGAATCTAAACCAGTACCGTGCAGCTACATTCAGGTCCTTCTTCTGGACCTGGACTCCTGCCTCAATCCACCTCAGGGTGGTGTCAGAATGAGGGGGGCAAGACATGCCTTAAGCTCATCCAAAGGTGTCGTAGTGGTAGCCAAGTTTGGGTAGTTAAAAACTGACCCTCTATCAAGTACAGTGTTGATGTGATCACGGCTGCAGTGCACTACTATCCCCCGTACCATGATGGACCCTACCGGTCTGAAAGTATTGGCCTTCTTCTTGCCCTTAGGTACCAGGTCACCATATGCTGAGTAAAACTCCTTAACTCATGTAGGGATGTACGAACCTCTGGGCCTGGTAAACTGCTCGAAGTGACAGTACTGGAGTGTCTCCCTCTCTCTGGAATATCTATCTCCTAGGCCCTCTGTGGACAACATCTTCTCTTCTAGAATCACCCTCGGTCCCTCAGCTTTTAATCTATTGAGTAGTTGGGGAGGAGGACCTTATACTAGTGGTGCTGGACCATAGTTGGTGCCAGAGCTAGCCCTGTATCATCCGTAGGAGGGGTGGCCTCTGGAAATCTCGACGCATCAGGGTGAGACCTAGCACGTATCTCTGCCCACCGAGACTGTAGAGACTGGTCGTCATCCATATTAGAAAATGCAGCTTGGGATTCAAAGGACTATCCCTCGCTGCCGGAGTTGTGCTTCAGAACCTCAGATATGGGATTCTTTTCCTTGCCCTTGCCTCCTTGGGAGGTGTCGTCTTGCCTTTTTTAGGAGGATTCGCTGCCCCTTCATTTATCACTATGCCCCGTGCTCTTTTACGGGGCGGCATGTCAGAGTTGGTTCTAGTCATATCTGCAAAAACATCGTAGAAAGTTAGAAACATTTCAAGAAAAATCACAGAAATCATATTGCAGACAGACTCGCTGAATCGATCGGCGATTCTCCGAATCACTTTGGCAAGCAAGGATTGGCTTCAAAATTTACTAGAATAATGGCATGTCGGCGATGGGAAGAGTCTTTCGGCAAGCCATTGACATCATTCGGTGAGCACAGACTAGCCCGCCGAAAGTTACAGTGTATTTTAGGGGTTAAGGGCACAGAAAAGGCGATCAAAGAAGACTTTCGTTGAGTCGTCGAGTGCACTTGGTGAACTCAAGCTTCTCGCCGAAAGTTACAGAAGCAAAATCGATAAAACCCATGAAATTAAAGGCGATCTGAGGGGTTCAGCGAATCGCTGAGTGGTTTGGCGAGCTCGACCCAGCTTGTCAAACTGCCCAACGTGCCTACTTTCAACCCCAACTTCCAAAATCAACCCCGCAGCCCTTGAAAACAAAATGAAAACATACACATACACATACTCAATTAGACTTAGACCCATAAGACCCATGCCATCGGGGTGCTCAGATTTCCCCTGGGTTGGCCAAAATTGGTCATTTCACGACTTAAGCCCTTAATAATGACGTCAAATGCTCCATCATTGGGCAAAGCACGTCATTTAGCACAATTCAGAGTTACTTAGACTTCACCTAACTAGACTCGACAACAATTAAGCACAACCCAATAATTTATGATCAATTTAAGGCACGAAACTGAGGAAATTAACAATTACGCATTTTAGGCATGATATTGAAAATTAAATCGGCTAACAAGCACACAAACACGAATTCAGAGCGGCCCAGCACACATCAAAACAATTTATAACAATGCAATTGAGTTTAACCGCTGATTTATGAGTTTGGGTTCGGAAGACCAACCTTTGATGCCAAATATATGAATTGAAATGCTAGGCGGCAACGTTTCCAACTCTAAACACAGGATCAACGACAATAAAGCCAGAAAATACAGTAAAATATTAAATATAGATTGCGGTTGTGATCTTGTGAAGTTAAAAAGTGAGGCAATGTGAAAGAGTTTGTACTTTTAAACCTTTGGTCTTTTAAAAACCGTCCAGTTCTCACCCATTCGGCGACATTAATTTTTGTCGCCGAACCACTCGGCAACACGCGGATTAGGTACTTACCTCACCGAGTTTAACAGGACCTCCAGTTAATGTGGGGGTCCAAACGGCAGAATAAATCAAAATCGCTGACCTGTTTGGCGATCCGCCGACTAGTCCATGGGCCCGCTGATTTTTATACACTCAATCTTATGATTTCTTGAGTCCAACGGCGGTCCAAGTCTGGATCGCCGACATCTTCAGCGATTCGCCGACTAGACATTTTGCTCGCCAACCTGCAGTTTTCAAACACATTCCACTTTTTCACCTGCACAATCAACACACGTTATTTACAAAACCATAAGAAAGCAATAAAACTTGGGTTGTCTCCCAAAAAGCGCCTTAGTTAATGTGGTGGCACGATGTAAGTCCTCACTCAAACTTTATTCTTGGGTTTTCCATAGTGTCACAAGGCAACCCCCCTTGTTGTCTCGGGTTTAAATGAGAAGAAATTTGACCCATTTGGGTCTCCAACTGTTTGATAGAGACAGAATGAGAGGTAACCATCTGGCTAAGGGTCGACATCTTCCTTCATCTTTTTCAAAATTTTATTGGACCACTAACTTTTTTGAGAATACGAGAGAGCATATCCTCAGACCGACCACCCTCAGAATCTTTGGGCTTTTGACGCTCGTGGGGAGGAATGTACCTTTCCTTCTCCCCATCTCTTTCCTTCCAAGTGGGATTACGATCCCTCCACTCTCTATCATGATCTCTCCAGCCATCATCCATGTTCCAACCTTGGTTACCACCCTGCCTCGGGTAGTTTGCAGGATAACCACCTCCTTGGTTGTCTAGGAAGTTCACCTCCTCGTTATACAATGCTTCAAACTTGGCCTCTTCGGGGTTTACACACCCAACACCCACAATATTGACACTCCTAGCACCAGCTCCCGTGACTTTTTTGGACAAAATATCAAGTTGGGTCATGATCTTTGCCATGTTTTGGTCCCTCTCTTGGTCTTTCTGAAGATGCTCCTTCATCAATTTAAAAGTGAGAGGGGAGACCTGATCCTCATGGGTATACCTTGCCCAGTTAATTTTGGTCATACCATCCAAGAGTTGCGCTGCTATAATGTAAGGTTGTTGCATCAAACCTCCCGGAGAAAGTTGGTCAGCTACTCCCTTATTAACTGAGTCAAGGCTTCGATAAAAGTATTGCAGCAGAACATTATCGGTTAAACTATTAGTTGGGCATTGCAGCACCAACTTCTTGAATCTTAGCCAAGTATCATTGATAGGCTTACCCTCCAAATGTTTGAAGCTTTGGATGATGTCCCGAAGTGTCATCATCTTCGAAGGAGGGAAAAATCACACTTGAAATGCGGTGACAAGTTCTTCCCACGAAATGATGGAGTCTCTTGGCAATTCATCCAACCTGCTTCTCCCATTTAAGAAAATGGGAACAACCTCAACTGGACCGACTCTTGGAATATATTCTTGAAGGAGAACGGCCCACAAACATCAACAAAGTTTCTTATATGCTCATGGGGATCCTCATGAGCCAACTCACCAAACAACCCTTTAAATTACAAGAGCTGCAACATGGTGCTTGTAATGTGGAACACCGCATTCCCTTCTGCCAGAGGCAAGCGAATGGCACCAACTCCACCCACAAGATTAGAGTCATTAGCATTCAGCTCATTGACATTATTGAGATTGTCGATGTCATCTTGGTGGCCGACTTGGCTACCATTACTTCTGTTGACACTCATTTCCTCTGTTTTAAAATAGCAACACACAAACCAAAACTAAAAGTAAGTAGGTTCAACTATGACAAAAAAGAACAAAATTCAACTTCACCAAATGAATATCAATCAACACCACTCCCTGGCAGCGACGCCATTTTGATTTAAACGTTATCAAAGATACTTCATCAAATTCTAAGCATCAACGATCGTTAGTCAGCATAAAACCCAACTAAGTGAGTTGGGGTCGAAACCCACAGGGAGCGGTACTTGTTTAAGATTCAATAGAATAGTATGAATATGTTCAAATCAGTCATAGGAATAGAAGTTATTGAATAAAGACATTATTCATATCAAGGGATGACACGAATGTCAAATGGGGATTTTGGTTTGAATTATCAACTACGAACAGTGGTAAACAAAATGAAATAACAATAATGAGACGGGTTCTTGGGATGTGATTCGAATATAGGCTAATATAGACAAATGGGTAATTGAAACTATTAGAAAATAGCTAAATATTAGTGAGTAAGCTAGACTTTAGATGAGGTAAATTTTCTCTCAAACAATTTACCCTGAATCAAGTCGATTTCTCTCGAACATCTACAAGCAAGCAAAATAAGAACAGCCCACACCTTAGTCCATTCATACTCTCGAGCTGAATGTGTGGGATTGGGTTTAGGATTCACTCTCTCAAGCTGAACCATGTAAACCCAATACCCACTGACCATCAATCAATAAGCTTAGTTTTAAAACCTCTCTCTCGAGCAAGCCAAAAACACAAGGGTAGAACTGCATTTGAAACTGCAATTCTTAAATTAAACCACAATCACTTATTGAACTCACTTCTAAACAGCATTTAAACTAACAATTAGCAATACCCATAAACTAAATTAGCCCATAATCACATAATCATACCTCCAAGAATTGGGGTTTTTGCTAGACATCATAAAAAGAAAAAAATTGTTACCAAATTGAGTTTCCATCGACTGGGTAGGGTTAATTTCGTCCTTACAATGCTCCAAATCGAAGAATCTCAATGACCCATTTCCAATTTATCAAAAGTGAAAAACTTCAATTCTTCAAAGTTATAGGAAAACTAGAGAAAACTTGTCTCCAGAGCTCAAAACTTAATAATAAACTGTTCTAAAGAGTAATTGATACTAAACTAAGTTAAAAAATGTGTTTATAGTCGTCAAAAATATGTTGCAAAAAGCCATTTGGTGAAGTAAGTTGGGCTCGCCGAACTACTTAGCGAGCCGCCCTTTGGTCACTTTCATCACTTTTCTGCCTTAGCATTCAACATCCTCAAGGTTTGTAACTTTAGGCGATCTAGCACTGCATCACGCAACGACTCGACGATTTGCCGATTGCTCCTTCCCATCGCCAAATTGATTTCTTCCCTCAAAGCTTGGCACACTGGAACTTTAAGCAGTCAAATGGCCACTCGGTGACTCGCCAAATGGAGTTGGCGATCACCAAGCTTGCATTTCTTCATTCTTTCAACTCGCTTTATTCCTCTTTGCTAATCAGGGTCGTACATCAGTTATTTGCAAAAAATAAGCATTTGAGCACACTAAATCTATGTAATTAAAGCCCTAAATGAGTTCAAATCTCATACTCATCAGTCACAAGCTTTATTCTTAAGCAATTCTAGTCATAATTCACCATAAAGACTCAATCTCAATCATTACTAGTCATGTGATCCATCATATATACTTTAATCTAATTCAACTCATGTCTATATGCTTTCATTCTTAAACAATAACTACACATGTTATCAACCCTAGAAGATCATCTTTAAATCCTCAATTTCTTTCTTTAGGGCATAAACCCACATTACTCCAATTTCATCAATTAGACTAGGTTTAGGCATAGAAAACATGTAATTACATCATAATAACATGATTCACTACTAATTCAATCATAAACAATCAATATCCACTCAATTGGATTCATACTCAACTGAACCCACAGTATTGAAGGAACCCTACCTTGATTATAAATCCTCACAAAGCTTGCAATAATGGAGTCTTGACTTGACCTATCTTGATTCTCTTCTTCTTCTTCTTCACTTTCTAGAGTGAGAATATTTGAAGGGGAGTTGGGTTCTTTTTGGTGAATTGAAGTCACTTAATTGACTTAGTTTAGGGATCTAAGGTCTTTATATAGGTGGTCTAAACAAACATAATATGACACCACTTAACCCCTAATTAATTTCGAAAAGTTCCATCATGCCCTCTGTAACGACCCTCAAAATAAAGTAGGATAAAGTAGAGCCTCACATGGGTTGTTGCATTCATACCTTGTCAAAATAATGTATAATATCCTTTTAAGTCAGTTATAAAGAGTTTGGAAGTCAAACGTCAAGGGACGACCAATACGTTGTGTGTTCTAGTATGTTGTTCATGTTTTTAAGTGTTGGTTGGAGTCTAAAATCAATGGAGGTGACCCTAGTGTCTTAATGAATGTTTTTAGGGTCAAAACGTTCAGATAAGACACCCCGGGGCCCACCCTATGGGTCTCCGAGGAGGACCCCAACCTTGGCCAAGCAAGCTGCCAAGGCAGCTTGAAGTTGTGCTTGGAGGGAGCATGTCCGCGTCGCGGACTAGCTCCACCAAGGGCCAAATGTTTGGTTCGCGTCGCGGACATGTTGCGGACTCTACTGTCTCAAATTTAATTTCCAGAAAACTTGTAGGAACACCTCCGCATCGCGAACTTGTTTCTCGACGAAATCTGCAAAAATAAAACTCAAGTTTGACTTATTTAAAAAGGTCCAACTAAGTGAGGGGTAGTTTGGGTACTTTGGGAAATTATTATAAACGGTTATTCTACCTATTTTAGGGTATTTTCAGTTGGTTAAAACCCCAAAACCTAAAATTAGACCCCATTCTTCAAATTGACCCTTCCCTCTCAAAATAGATTCTCTCAAAAACTTCATTGACCTTGATGAAGCTCAAGCTAGAAGATGGGTTTTCAACTGATTTCTTTTTCAATTTCATGGGTCTTCAATAATTAAGGTATGGTGACTCTTGATTCTTGAATAACCTCTCATTCAAGGATTTCTATCAAAGATTTTCTAAAGTGATTCAAAGACCAAAATTCCCAATTTTCAATCTAAACATGGGTTTCTTGCCAAACTATTTTCTAAATCATTCTATTGATGAATTAATGTGGAATTAATGTTTTTAAGACAATTTTCAAAGGAATTCTGGGAGAACCCATGATCCCCAAATTCTCAAAAATTGGCCTATGATGTGGGTCTTTGTGAATCTGATCTCTATTGGTGAACTTATGTTTAGATTAGATTGTATTGATGTTTCTTATGATTATCTACACTTATTCATGTTGAATTGTTGGTATATTGATGAGTTGAGGAGTATGGCCTTATGGGCAAAGTTATGGGCTGGTCCCTTTGTTTATGGAATTGTACTTAGACTATGTTTATGATATTGAATTACATTGTTGATTCCTATTTCTACCTATGTCAATTGATTATGAATTGTGGAGGATTGATCCATGGTGATCATGGCTTGGAGAATTGGTAAGTTGACCGTATGAGAATTGATGTGGGGTGGTTTGGTCCACTTATGGTGGAGGTGTTCACTTCTTGTCCATCTATGCATGTTGAGATCATGGCCTTGAAGGCAATAGAGGTGAAGTGAATTGATGATATGGTGCATATGTTTATGAAGTTATGCTATGATGATTATGATGCATATGTTATCCTCAATGCTAGCATGATGTTTAAAGTGTGTTGATGATGAGGAGTATAATGTGAATGATAATGTTAGGGATAAGGTGTGGTCTACATGATTGATTATGTTAGGTACTATTGTGGAATGACCCCTATCTATATGACCCCTATATGAATGTTTGATCATATACATGTTAGGAATACCTATTCAATGTTGAATGTGTCCTTGTCTCCTATGATGAAGTGTGGGTGTGTAGTCTAGAATCCCTAAGGGCTTTATATGTGAATTGCTCATGAATTGGGGACATTGTGAATGTGTTGTGATCCCTTTAAGGGAAGAGCACTCAATATCAATGTTGTTGCTAATATGTCACTATGAGGACCAATATGCGCACACACACACTCTACATGTATAGCTATGAATATGATGTGTTATGGTGTCTATTGAAAGGTTAACTCTTATATGCACCCTTACATCTTATTATGCATGCAAAGTGTATGATTAGCAAGGTATGAATATGTGTTGTATAAAGGTGTTTATGTGAAAGGCTTTCTCACATGTACACACACATGAATGAATGAATAAGGTTTATGATAATCTAGTAAAAGTGAGTCTCTTGAAAGGTTTCCTCAATTGTACTCTAAACTAGACTATGTTATGAATATGGGATGACTATGTGAAAGGTCATTCTCACGTAATGTAGGTTCTATGATGAAAGGTCATTCTCATCTTAGAAACCTTTGAGCTTTATGATATGAGGGATTAAGTCCCTAAAGCCTACTTTATGAACTAATGTTAAATAAAGACTTAAAGATGTTTAAAAAGGGAGTTGGAGCTTAGCACCGAGTGAACATGAAAAATGAGAGTGGGGGCTTAACGTTTAGCAAGTCCGGCTTCCCACAAGAGAATCTTCACGTTTAGCAAGTACGGGTTCCCAACTGATAACAACATGGATAGCATGGATCGTGTAAAAGCATTAGAGGAGCTTGATGGACACAAAATCAAGAAGTACAATGTGTGGAAGGTCCATCTAAGTGAAGAGAAAGAAGAAAGAGGCCATTTGTGCAAATGGTCATCTCATAATTTCAAGAATTCACAAAATAAGACAACCAAACAAGGCCCTTACCTCATTAAGGGTAAAATTGTCAAAGAAGTGTCTTCTTTACTTTATTTTCAAGAATTCACAAAAGAAGTCAACCAAACAAGGCCCTTGCCTCATTAAGGGTAAAATTGTCAAAGAAGTGTTTTCTTTATTTTATTAGTATAAATAGTAGTCTCTTTTATTTTGGAAGATGGAGACTATATGGATTTTGAAGGTGAAATGAACAAACTCTTTCAAGAGTGTAGTTTAAAGGTGGAATCCCTTTAGGATAGCCTCGCTTAGTGTAGATTAATCTAGATTAGTGATAGGTGGATTCTCATTGTTGATTTAGGACTTCTTTAACCTTGATTTCACTTGAGATTGCTCATTTGTGGTTTTCAATTTGAGTTGTTTCTTTTCGAATTCAAGTTTCTCTTCTTCCTTGGTTGATTGTTTATTCAATTGCCTTTCTTTCTTCTCTTCTCATCTCTTATTTCTCATCTATCTTACTTTTGTGTTGTTTCATTCCACATTTGATTTCAATTGGTTTCATCCCCAATTGGAACCCTTATCATTTGGTATCAAGAGCCTAGGTTTAGATTTGTTCTTACAAATCTAGTCTTGGTTTTTTTTTAAAAAAAAAAAGGTCCAAAAAAATCGTCAAAAAAAAATCTGATTTTTTTTAATTTTGATTTGTTGTTTTTGACACTAGATCCTTGTTCCCTAGTGTTTTTTTTTAATCTAGGTTTCATTTTTGTTCAATTTGGAGTTGTAGAAGTGAAGTTACCATTGAAGGGTTTCAAGCTTTTCAAACTTTTCAAATTTTGAAAGTGGGTCTTTTGATTGAGGCGAAATTGGAGATTAATAATTAGTGGGCTTTGTTCTCTTAGTTGAAGGGAAGAAAATCCTAAATTTTGAGCCAATTTCGAGTTGATTTGAGTGTATTGGGCTTTAGTGTGTGTTCTTGGTGTTCTATGTGTTCTATGTGTTCTTGGTGTCTTCAAGTTGTTCTTGAAGAAGAAGAAAGGAAAAAGTACATTTGATCCAACTTTTCAAGTCAAAGTTGGTCAAAGGTGTTTTTTTGGGGTCCATTAGTGGAATTTTGAAGAAAAAAAAAAGAAAGAAAATTCACAAAAAAAAAAAA
>NC_064282.1:64224275-64292368 GCF_019186545.1 Solanum stenotomum | reverse complement strand
CCCAAGGGAGAGGAATTGTCCAAATGCTACAATTATTTGGTGGCCCAAATTCAAGCCCAAGATGAGGAATTTTAAGGGCAATTTTCGTGCAAATAAGGTCAAGAAGAGTCCTAGAATCAGCCACAACAAGAGTTGCTTTCTGCCCAAGTTTTGAGAGAAGACTAGTCAAACTTTCCAAGATTGTCAAGATTCTTTTCCTAGTTGGGATTTACCTTATTTATTTATTTATTTATATATAGGTTATTAATATTTTCCTTAGTCTATTTATGGTCTCCTAAGTACCATTTAATGCTTTCCTAGAAGTACTAAATTTGTTCCTAGTTAGGTTACTTTATTTCCTTTCTAGAGTAGGATTCCTTGTAATTGTCTTTCTAGGGTCCTTGGACGTTTCTTTCCCCTTCTCCTATATATAGGAGTCCTTTTCATTCATTAAAGATAATTTAGATTGATATTAATAATATTTGAGAGAGTTCTTTGAACCTTTGTGACTTGTTCTTTGAGAATTTATCTTTAAACCTTTACTATTCATGGTTTAAGGTATAAAGTAACTTCTTCTTGTGATATCTTTGGTTTCTTTTTGGTATTCTTTAGAAGGTGATTAGTTTCTACATACTAATTATTGTCTTTAGTTACTCATAAAGCGGTCAAGATCCGAATCTATCGTTTTGATTCGTTTTCTCAAGTAAAGGTGTTAAATTTCTTCCATAAATCTATACGTTGTTACTTGGATCTTTTCAAGTCTTCCATAAATCTATACGTTGTTACTTGGATCTTTTCAAGGCCTTAGAACATCTAATCCTTGGAAATTCGTGGATCTTTCCTTCGAATTTCCCATATCTTTAGTTAGTTGTTTTTGTTTCTTTTCTTTGTGCTTCCGCATTCTAATATTCAATTCTCTATTTGTGATCTCCCTTAACCTTGCTGTTATCATAAGGTTACCCCCGAGAAGTAACATGGCTTACTTGACCCCGAAGGGGTCTCATACAAGCCCTTAGCATAATCATAACATAAAGACATAGAATAATTGTGGAAAATTTAAAACTTTTACAATAGAAGTCAACTTCTTCTTCATAGACAAAAATAAGGATCTAGACTTGTCTCAATCACCATCTAGTACATCAAGAGTACAAATAAGGTCAAAAGCCCTTTACATCAATAAAGTCTCAAAATGGAAAGTACATAAAACTAAGAAATGATAACATCTTGTCCTCGAACTTGAGGACTCACCAAGCCTAGGGAATAGTCAACCCAAGCTTCACTTGAAGGAAGTAATACGTCTCAACGACCGGAACCTACACTCATAGAATGTAGAAAATATGGGTTAGCACAATTCATGTACTATGTATGGAAGCCAGGCACAAAATCCTTAAAACATGCATAAAAGGGACATTTAGTTGAAATCATGCCTTTTTTATCAAGTTTAGAAACCATAATGCACATTTATGAAGGAACATAAGTCAAACCAACATACAAGCAACCCAAAGCCAAACTAGTACAATGCAAAGGTAAGATCCCTTAACCCTACCAAATGCTAAGTACCACATTTAGGTCACCACAACATACAAATTTTACTTTACCTTATTCATATCCAACATACATAAGTAAGGATCCAATCATATTCATAAATTGTAACAAGTGAAGTCAACCTTAACATTCATACATACCTTTCATACATAATTCATAAGCCTTCATAACATAAGAGAACCTCACCATGACCCCTCTTCAAGTCTACTTGTGCAATGCATAAGTTAAGTCCCATACCCCCACTCATATTAAGTAGTACCCCTTAAGAAGTCACAATTAAAGTCCATGTTCTTACCATAGTTCATATTCATATCATATAGGGAAAATAACATTAACCAACATAGACCATGAGAACTACATGGAATCCGGTGTTCTACCCCCACACCGGAAAGAGGTGTCCTACTTGCCTAAGGTAGAACTTTCATAATAGCTTTTAGGTGGATCCACTAGCTAAAGACCTATGTGGGCACACAGTTATGGGATATGGGGATTGTTACTAGAAACCCGGACTACTAGCATAAAAGGTTTCCATCTCATGAGACAACATACATTGGGAAACCGGACTTGCTAAACGTAAATGCCCCCATCTCATTTTCATATTCACTCGGTGCTAAGCATAATTCCCTTTAAAAGTCATATTAAGTCTTTACTTAACTTCATATTCATGAAAAAATACACTAGGCACTCAACCAACATAATAACATAACAGCTCATAGATTCATAGGGTGAGCATGTCCTTTCAACCTTAGAATCATCAACATGTGAGTAATCCTTCCACATCATATTCATAGTGTGTTCATGTGAATAACCTTTCAATCAACACAAAAATCTTATCATAAACATACATACATATATACTTCATGCATAATGAAGTGTAAAGGGTATAGGGAAGAAGGATCTTGCATCAATACCACAATTACATAATAGTCATAGAATCATCACTATCTAAGTGAATCATGAGTTCATTATACAATCTTCATCAACATACACAACCCTAGTTATTGTCCTTCAAGGCTAGGAATCAATATCAACCCTAACTTCTAGAATTACAACACTAGATAGAGGAATTACATGATTCAACAACTTAATAAACATAAACATAATCAATTGTCAAGCTTACATGATCATTCAAGTCATACCTTAGATCATAATTTGGGAAGAAGGGGAAATCATGGTTCCTAGGGAGATTTTCATCAAAACCCAACAATAATCCATTAATCCAACCATAATTAATCATAATAAACCATAATTAAACAATTGAAATCGTTTTGTAAGAAGACCCATGACTAGATGAAAACCCTAGGTTTTGGAAGTCTTAAAAACATACTTTGAAGGGACTTCTTGGGGGATAGCTACCCAAGAATGAAAAGCATCCATACCTTAGGGATATTTCCACACGAAATTGAGGAAGAAAGGCTTGTTCTTGAACCCCTAGGTTGACCATGAACTTGTTCTTCAATGGAGTTTTTGAGAGAGAATATTTTGAGAGGGAAATTAGTTGAGTTTGAGACTTGTGAATTATGAGGTCTTAAGTTGGGTTTAATGACTTAGAAGTATTTATATTAGTCTAAAATAACTAATAATAACCATCCCCACCCTTACTTAATTAATTAGGAATTTATTGTAATGTTTGACCCTTAGCCGATTTGCAACAGCTTTAGCAGACCCCTACCCACGAAACCCCCACATACGGTCCATAGGTGGGGTGACGCCTCGTTCTGGTACTTTGTTGTTTGGGTCACAGAGGGAGGAAATTAGAGGAGAGGACCTTGGGAAAAACTAAGTGTTGACCCACGACCCCCACCTATGGGGCGTGAGTCAACCTACGACTCGTAGGTGCCCCTCTCGTAGGTCATGCTGTTTTTAACAGCTTTTTGGACATCCCCTTGGGCCTCCTCAAGGACCCTCCAAGGGTCCTTGAGGGGCCATGCCTTGACTTTTAGACACTAGGACCTTAGTACTAAGTTAGGGAAGTTATTTTACGACTCTTATCTTGACGTTAACCCTTTTTAGGACACTATACTACATGCTAGGCTCTAGCTTAGATCATTAGATTTCCGGGGTGTTACATTATCACCCCCACCCCTTGGGAACATTCATCCCCGAATGGTGATCTAGGCACCTAGCTAAGTTAGAAACTCTAGACTAACAGCCTATTATGCATGAAACATCAAAAATGTATAAAACTTACAAATGCACTATTCACCTGATGCACTATTCAAAAGGAGGAAACTTCAACTCCATTTCACAAGACAAAGTCAATGCAACTCAAGGAGGAAGGAACTACATCTACCAACCCAATATGCACAAAACTCGACAATTCACATAAACATGGGAGGAACTACCTTCTCCAACTTAAACAGGCTAAACACAATAACATGGCCAACATATTATTTCATCAAAACATAACTAAGCATGTTCATCATTTCACCTCGTGAAGTTAAAAAAAATAATCATCATAACAAAATGCAAATCAACATGACAAACCTATAATTCATGAAAACTTAGTTTATACTAAACATTAATTCTCACAAGAATATGCACAACATAAGGAGATTATGGAAAACTCATACAGTACACATGACTCCCAAAACACAAAAAACTCAAGAGGAATTACTTACCTTAAGTTTGGACAGGAGTAGAAGGAAAAAGATGAGGATAACGGGACTTCATATCGGCCTCGGCCTCCCATGTAGCACCCTCAACTAAGTGATTCCTCCATAAAACCTTAACAGAGGCTACTTCTTTATTTCTCAACTTCTTCACTTGCCGGTCCAAAATCTCTACTAAAACCTCTTCATAGGATAGACTCTTATCAACTCCTACTCTAAAGGTATGATAGATACCATATCACCAATGCACTTTTTAAGCATGGAAACATGGGACTCCGGGTGAACCGAAGCCAACTCATTTGGTAAGTCTAATTCATATGCAACTTCCCAACACGTTTCAAGACATGATATCGGCCCACATACGAGGGACTAAACTTCCCCTTCTTACCAAACCTCATCACACCCTTCATAGGTGAGATTTTCAAGTAGACCCAATCACCAATTTCAAACTCTAGATCCCTCCTTCTATTATCGGCATAAGACTTTTGCCGACTATGGACCGTCTTCAACCTATCTCTAATAAGTCAAACTTTTTCAATAACATCATAAACTAGTTCAGGACCAATTAAATCAAATTCACCTACCTCAAACCAACCAATGGGAGACCTACACCTTCTCTCATAAAGTGCTTCAAACGGAGCCATGGTAATGCTAGAGTGGTAACTATTATTGTAGGCAAACTCAATCAATGGGAGATGGTTATCCCAACTACCCTTGAAATCAATCACACATGCTCTCGACATGTCCTCTAAGGTTTGAATGGTCCTTTCCACTTGACCATCCGTTTGAGGGTGGAAAGCGGCATAAGTTTAACAATGGTACCAAGCCCTTTTTGGAATGCTTTCCAAAAATGTGAAGTAAATTGCGTACCCCGATCTGATATGATAGATAAGGGAACCCCATGCAACTTCACTATTTCATTAATGTACAACTTGCCATAGTCTTTCGCCAAAAATGAAGTCTTGACCGGAATAAAGTGGGCTGATTTAGTCATCCTATCAATAATGACCCAAATGGAATCATGTTGCCTTCGAGTACGAGGCAAACCCACAACAAAGTCTATATTCACATCCTCCCACTTCCAAGTGGGAATCTCTATATATCGGGACAAACTTCCTGGTTTCTTATGTTTGGCCTTAACTTGTTGACAATACGGACATTTAGCCACAAAACCTGTTATATCCTTTTTCATACCATTCCACCTATAGGCTTCCCGTAGATCATGGTACATCTTGGTGGCTCCCAGATGAATAGAATACCGCAAACCATGTGCCTCTTCTAAAATTTGCTCTCTCAAGCCATCAACATCCGGAACACATAATTTACCTTGGTACCTAATCACCACATCCCCCCTGGGAGAAAGCCTCAACGGACTTGTTGAGAACCGATTCTTTCAACTTTATTAATATGGGATCAAGTTGTTGTTTAGACTTCACATCAACCACAAAGGACGATTCAGAACTATGATGGATCATAACTCCACCCTTGGTGGAATCCACTAGTTGGACACCCCACCGGGCCAACCTATGCACATCACGAACCAATTCCTTTTTCTCATCTTCTACATGAGCCAGACTACCCATGTACAATCTACTTAGGGCATCCGCAACTACATTAGCTTTGCCGGGATGGTAAAGGAAACTCATGTCATAATCCTTCAAAAGCTCTAGCCACCTTCTTTGTCGGAGATTCAAGTCTTTTTGGGTAAACACATATTGAAGGCTCTTGTGATCTGTGAAGACATCTACATGGACCCCATAAAGGTAGTGCCTCTAAATTTTCAAGTCAAACACCACCGCCACTAATTCGAGATCATGAATCGGATAATTCTTTTCATGTACCTTGAGTTGCCTTGAAGCATAGGCAATCACTTTACCCCGTTGCATAAGGACACATCCCAAACCCACTCGAGAAGCGTCACAATATACCACAAACCCATCGGTACCCTCCGATAAGGTCAAGACCGGAGCAGAAGTAAGTTTATCTTTCAACCCTTGGAAGCCTTTCTCACAAGCCTCCGACCACACAAACTTAGCCTTCTTTTTAGTTAAGGTCGTCAATGGAGAAGCAATGGAGGAAAAACCCTCAACAAACCTCCTATAGTAATTGGCCAAACCCAAAAAGCTTCTAATATCGATAGGAGTTAGAGGTCTAGGCCAACTCTTGACTGTCTCTGTCTTCTTGGGATGTACCTCAATACCCATACCCAACACAATATGACCAACGAAAGCAACCGATCTTAGCCAAACTCACACTTGCAAAACTTTGCATACAATTGGTGTTCCTTAAGGACTTGCAATACAATCCTCAAATGCTTCATATGATCATCCTCACTCCTTGAATAGATCAAGATATCGTCAATAAAAACTATCACAAATGAATCGAGATATTGCCTAAACACCTTATTCATTAGGTCAATGAATGCCGCCGGGGCATTTGTTAACCCAAACGACATAACCACAAATTCATAGTGACCGTACCGGGTCCTAAAGGCTGTCTTAGGAATGTCACATCCTCTTACCCTTAATTGATGGTCACCGAAACGAAGATCTATTTTGGAGAAAAAGTTAGCCCCCTGGAGTTGATCAAACAAATCGTCAATCCTAGGAAGTGGATACTTATTCTTTATTGTGACCTTGTTCAATTGGCGGTAATCAATACACATCCTAAGGGACCCATCCTTCTTCTTTACAAACAATACAGGATCACCCCATGGAGATGTGCTTGGTTGAATAAAACCTTTTTCCAACAAGTCCTTGAGTTGTCCCTTCAATTCCTTTAATTCGGCCGGAGCCATCCGGTAAGGGGGAATGGATATGGGCTGTGTATCCGACAAAAGATCAATGCCGAAGTCTATTTCCCGTTCGGGAGGAATACCAGACAAGTCATCAGGGAAGACTTTCGGATACTCACTCACTATGGGGATCGACTCCAAAGAAAGAGTCTCGGACTCAATGTCGATAACCCTAACAATGTGATACATTTACCCCTTTGAGATCATTTTTCTATCTTTTAGACATGAAACAAAATGACCCCTAGGGATGGAATTTCCCCCCTTCCATTCTAAAGTAGGTTCATTTGGAAATTGAAACTAAACCACTCGGGTTCTACAATCAATAGATGCAAAACAAGTATGCAACCAATTGATCCCCAAGATGACATCAAAGTCCAACATATCTAATTCTACTAAATCGACCAAAGTGAATTTAAGGAATAATGAAATGAGACAACTCATATAAACTCTTTTAGCTACAACCAAGTCACCCACCGGGGTAGACACCGAAAAAGGTTCTAGTAACTCTTTGGGGAGTATTTCAAATTTCATAGCCACAAAAGGTGTAACAAAAGATAAAGTGGCCCCGGGGTGTAACAATGCATAAACATTAATGGAAAAGACTTGCAACATACCCGTTACCAAGTCCGTGGAACTCTCTTGGTCACCTCGGGATTGGAGAGCATAGAAGTGATTATTCTTGGGAGCATCAGAATTTGAGCCACTTGGAGGGACTTGCTTTCCCTATCTCCTTGAACCTTTAGCATAGGATAATCTCTCTTCATATGACTACTCTTCCCACAACTAAAGCAACCATATGTGCCAACTAGGAACTTACCTTCATGCTTCTTGCCACAGTTTGCACAACTAGGTCTTTCAACATAAGAGCCACCACTATTACCTCCTTGTGGTTTAGGGTTAGACTCCCTATCTTTGTTGACCCTTGGAGTGCTAGAGAAGCCTTGGTTGGAAAACCTCTTCTTGAATCTTGGTTTACCTTGAACCTCAAATCTACCCTTGCCCTCTTCACTTCTCTACTCACTTGCTTGAGCTTTTTGTTCCTCAATTTATTTGGCATGAACCATAAGACGTGAAATATTCATACTTGGGATGAGCATTGTCGAACGGCATTCGTTGACCACCAAGTCGGATATCCCCATTACAAATTTTTTCATCTTGGCCCTCGAGTCCGCCACTAAGGTTGGAGCATGCTTACACAATTGGGTAAACTTAAGGCTATATTCTTTCACACTCATACCTCATTGGCGAAGGTTGATGAATTCTTGCATCTTTTTCTCCCTCAATTCTAGGGGGCAACCTATCAAGGAAGGTCGACTTGATAACAACCCAATCAATCGGGCCCGTTCTCACGAGTCTCTCATCCTTCCATTGCTCATACAAAACTTGAGCAACATCCTTCAATGGTAGGCGCCTAACTCCGTCTTCACCTGGGATGACACCCCCATAGCATCAACCACCTTAAACATTTCTTCTATAAAGCCTTGTGGGTCCTCATCCACTTTGGAGCCATCATAGAATGTAGAGGGATTCATTCTTGTGAAATCACTAATCCTTGAAGCGGTTGTTCTTGCATCCAGTTCACATGAGCTCTAGCATCCCTAGTGACTTGAGTTGCTAAAACATGGGTCAAATTTTGGATAGCCAATCTTATCTCCTCATTGGTCATGGCCCCTTCATCATTAGGAGCTTGAGGAACTTGAGTCCCTTGAGGACCTTGGGGAGGAACTCCCTCATCAACAATCTCCTCTTCCATCCTTCTTGCGGCCGCTCTTCTTGTAGTCATATTCCTATATGCACAAGAAAAGGGTTAGGAAAAGGACTTCATAGAGTTAAAACTCTAAGGCACAACAAAAGAGTAGTGAAAGAAGTGAAAAGTTCCTAAACATCTTATATAGCCTCTCATTCATAAGTGTGGCGCACTTCACACTTATGAACAAGACTGTACTAGACATGGTTCATGAGACATCATCCTAGAATCATTCTATAACCTTGTTCTCTGATTACCAAGTTTGTCATGACCCGGGGCTACCCCCTAGAAGTAACATGGCATACTTGATCCCGAAGGGGTCTCATACAAGCCCTTAGCATAATCATAACATAAAGACAGAATAATTGGGAAAATTTAAAACTTTTACAATAGAAGTCAACTTCTTCTTCATAGACGAAAACAAGGGTCTAGACTTGTCTCAATTACCATCTAGTACATAAAGAGTACAAATAGGGTCAAAAGCCCTTTACATCAATAAAGTCTCAAAAATGGAAAGTACATAAAACTAAGAAATGATAACATCTTGTCCTCGAACTTGAGGACTCACCAAGCGTAGGGAATAGACAAGCCAAGCTTCACTTGAAGGAAGTAATATGTCTCAATGATTAGAACCTACACAAATAGAATGTAGAAAATATGGGTTAGCACAATTGATGTACTAAGTATGGAAGCCATGCACAAAATCCTTAAAGCATGCATAAAACGGACATTAAGTTGAAATCATGCCTTTATCAAGTTTAGAAACCATAATGCACATTTATGAAGGAACATAAGTCAAACCAGCATACAAGCAACCCAAAGCCATACTAGTTCAATGCAAAGGTAAGATCCCATAACCCTACCAAATGCTAAGTACGACATTTAGGTCATCACAACATATATATTCTACTTTACCTTATTCATATCCAACATACATAAGTACGGAACCAATCATATTCATAACTTGTAACAAGTGAAATTGACCTTAACATTCATACTTACCTTTCATACATAATTCATAAGCCTTCATTAACATAAGAGAACCTCACCATGACCCCTCTTCAAGTCTACTTGTGCAATGCATAAGTGAAGTCCCATACCCCCACTCATACTAAATAGTACCCCTTAAGTCATCAAAATTAAAGTCCATGTTCTTACCATAGTTCATATTCATATCATATAGGGAAAATCGCATTAACCGACATAGACCATATGAGCTACATAGAATCTGGTGTTCTACCCCTACACCGGAAAGAGGTGTCCTACTTGCCTAAGGGGAACTTTCATAATAGCTTTTAGGTTGATCCACTAGACAAATACTTATGTGGGCACATAGTTATGGGATATGGGGAATGTTACTAAAAACCAAGACTACTAGCGTAAGAAGTTTCCATCCCATGAGACAACATACATTGGGAATCCGAATTTGCTAAACGTAAATTCCCCCATCTCATTTTTATATCCACTCGGTGCTAAGCATAATTCCCTTTAAAAGTCATATTAAGTGTTTACTTAAGTTCATATTCAAAAAAAAATGCAGTAGGCACTCAACCAACATAATAACATAATAGCTCATATATTCAAATGGTGACCATGTCCTTTCAACCTTAGAATCATCAACATGTGAGTAAGCCTTTCAGATCAAATTCATAGTGTGTTCATGAGAATGACCTTTCAATCAACACAACAAGCTTTTCATAAACATACATACTTCATGCATAATCAAGTGTAAAGGGTATTAGGGAATAAGGATCTTGCATCAATACCACAATTACATAATAGTCATAGAATCATCATTATCTAAGTGAATCATGAGTTCATATACAATCTTCATCAACATACACAAACCCTAGTTATTGCCCTTCAAGGCTAGGAATCAAGATCAACCCTAAGTTCTAGAATTACAACACTAGATAGGGGAATTACATGATTCCATCACTTAATAAACATAAACATAATCAATTGTTAAGATGCCATGATCATTCAAGTCACACCTTAGTTCATAATTTGGGAAGAAGAGGAAATCATGGGTCCAAGGGAGATTTTCATCAAAACCCAACAATACACCATTAATCCAACCTTAAATCATCATCATTAGTCATAATGAACCATAATTAAACAATTGAAATCGTTTTGGAAGAAGACCCATGACTAGATGAAAATCCTAGATTTTGGAAGTCTTAAAAACACACTTTGAAGGGACTTCTTGGGGGATAGATACCCAAGAATGAAAATAATCCATACCTTAGAGATATTTCCACACGAAATTGAGGAATAAAGGCTTGTTCTTGAACCCCTAGCTTCACCTTGACCTTTTTCTTCAATGGAGTCTTTGAGAGAGAATATTTTGAGAGGGAAGTTGGTTGAGTTTGAGTCTTGTGAGTTATGAGGTGTTAAGTTGGGTTTAATGACTTATAAGTATTTATATTAGTCTAAAATAACTAATAATAACCGTCCCCACCCTTACTTAATTAATTAGGAACTTATTGCAATGTTTGACCCTTAGCCGATTTGCAACAGCTTTAGAAGACCCCTACCTACGAAACCCCCACCTCCAGTCCGTAGGTGTGGTGACGCCCCATTTTGGTACTTCGTTGTTTGGGTCATAGAGCGGGAAAATCAGGGGAGCGAGGGAAAAACTAAGTGTTGACCCACGACCCCCACCTACAGGGCGTCAGTCAACCTACGACTCGTAGGTTCCCCTCTCATAGGTCATGTTTTTTTTAACAGCCTTTTGGACATCCCCTTGGTCCTCCTCAAGGACCCCTGTGGGGTCCTTGTGGGGGGGCATGCCTTGACGTTTAGGCACTTGCACCTTAGTACTATGTTAGGGAAGTTATTTTACGACTCTTATTTTGATGTTAACCTTTTTTTAGGACACTAAACTACATGTTAGGCTCTAATTTAGGTCATTAGATTTTCGGGGTGTTACAAGTTTCTAGTAATGTCCTTTGGTTTAACTAACGCTTCGGCAGCGTTCATGGACTTGATGAGTAGAGTATTTCGACAATATCTTGACATGTTTGTGATAGTGTTTATCGATGATATTTTGATCTATTCAAGGAGTGAGAATGAGTATATCAACCATTTGAAAATTGAATTGCAAGTTCCTAAGGACTATCAACTTTTTGCAAAGTTTAGCAAGTGTGAATTTTGGTTAAGGTCCGTAGCATTCCTTGGTCATATTTTGTCAAGTAGGGGTATTGAGGTGGATCCTAAGAAGACAGATACGGTCAAGAGTTGGCCAAGACCTCTAATTCCTTCGGACATTAGAAGTTTTTTGGGTTTGGCCAGTTATTATAGGAGATTTTTTTAGGGTTTTTCTTCCATTGCTTCTCCTTTGATGGCTTTGAGTCAAAACAAGGCTAAGTTTCTGTGGTTGGAAGCTTGTGAGAAAAGTTTCCAAGAGTTGAAAGATAGACTTACTTTCGCTCCGGTGTTAACTTTACCCAAAGCTACGGATGGATTTTTAGTATATTGTGACGCCTCTAGAGTTGGGTTGGGATGTGTGCTTATGCAAAATGGTAAGGTGATTGCCTATGCCTCAAGGCAACTCCTTCAACAAACCTTCTACAATAACCTGCCAGCCCAAGGAAACTACGAACCTCCATAGGTGTTGTAGGTCTTGGCCAGTTCTTCACAACTTCTATATTTTGGGTATCAACCCTTACTCCTTTATCAGATACAATATGACCCAAGAATGCCACAGATCTTAACCAAAACTCACATTTAGAGAACTTTGCATACAACTTTCGATCACGAAGAATCTGTAACACCTGCCGTAAGTGATTATCATGGTCCTCTTCAGATCTTGAATACACCATAATGTCATCTATAAATACTATCACGAACACATCCAAAAATGGCTTGAACACCCTATTCATCAAATCCATAAAAGTTGTTGGTGCATTTGTTAGCCCGAATGACATAACTAAAAACTCAAAATGACCATACCGTGTTCGAAAAGCCGTCTTGGGTATATCTTGATCTCTGACCCTCACTTGGTGATAACCCGACCTCAAGTCAATTTTTGAAAAGCACTTAGCACCCTGTAACTGATCAAACAAATCATCAATTCTTGGGAGGGGATATTTGTTCTTAATCGTTACCTTATTCAACTGTCGGTAATCAATACACATTCTCAATGAGCCATCTTTCTTGCGTACAAATAAAACTGGTGCTCCCCAAGGGGACATACTAGGCCTTATGAATCCTTTTTCTAACAAATCATTTAATTGTTCCTTCAACTCCCGTAATTCTGTCGGGGCCATTCTATATGGAGGAATGGAGATAGGTTGAGTATCTGGAATTATATCAATACCAAATTCTACTTCTCGTTCTGGAGGCAAACCTGGAAGATCTTCAGGAAATTCATTTACCACCGGAACAAATTGAAGAGTTGGTGGATCTGCATCTATCTTTCTTATTCTTACTAAATGGCATATGTAGCCTTTGGACATCATCTTCTTCGCCTTAAAATAAGATATAAACTTACCTCTTGACGCCCCAATATTATCTTTCCATTCAAGGACTGCCTCTTTTGGAAAATGGAAATGCACCATCTTAGTTCGGCATTATACTATAGCATAACAAGAAGCTAACCAATCCATACCCATTATGACATCAAAATCAACCATTTCTAGTTCAACAAGGTCAGCTAATGTTTTACGACCACAAACAGTTACTATGCACTTTCGATAGACTCTTCTAACTATAATAGATTCACCAATCGGTGTACACTTCAAATGGTTTAACCAATAATTTTGGTGTTCTTTTGAACTTTGCAACATCAATGGAGTGACATATGATAGTGTAGACCCCGGATCAATTAATGTATATACAATATGTGAAAAGATGGATGATGTACCAGTAACCACATCCGGTGAAGCCTCCAAATTTTGTCGATTCCCTAGGGCATACGTGCGATTCTGAACTCCACTAGAACTAGCTGCCCCTCTAACACCTCTACCACGACCTGCAGGCATTTGTGCACCCCTGCCTAAAGAAGGAACTGATGAAGACGATGCAGCAATCGATCCAGCAGGTTGTGCCATACCACTCATGCCCCTTGGAGGGCAATTTCTCATCATGTGTCCTGGTGTACCACACTAAAAACAAAGACCCTCGGGGTGGAGCACTAGCTGTAGAGTAGGAAAATGATGGCCTAGGCGGTCTATAGATAACCGAGGCTTAAACTCACCTTGAGATTGGGTAAACTGCCCCGTAAATTTGGCCCTCTTGGACTGCCCTCTTTCCAACTCTTGTGCCCTTCTTCTTTGCCTTTGATCCTCCAACTTTTGTGCAAAAGCTTGCATCCTCGCTATATCCATGTCTTTATTCAAAGAAGCAATGGTACAATCTCTAACCAAATATGAATCTAATCTCTCCACATATCGATGAACTCTATCCTCCATTGTAGACACTACATTAGGAGCATACTTGGATAAAGAATTAAACTTGAGACTATACTCCCTCACGCTCATATTCCCTTGGTGGAGATTTAAAAACTGATCAGCACGGGCCTCTCGGATCTCCAATGGCAGATAATGGTCAAGAAATGCCTTTTTGAACTCTTTCCAACTAGCTAAAGGTGCATCTGTAACCCTAGATTGATTCCAAGCTTCATACCACAATATAGCCATACCTCTGAGTCTATATGTTGCTAGCTCAACTGCTTCTTTACCACTTACATGCATAACATCCAAAGTTCGTTGAATCTGATCAATAAAGTCTTGCGGATCTTCTTTAGGATCTGACCCGGTGAATGATGGAGGGTCCAAATTAAGAAAATCACGTATTCGCGTACTAGCAGCCCTATCTGCACCACTCGTACCTGCAATTGGACCTTCTTGCCTTTGCCCTTGGCCAGCAACTATACGAGTCAATTATTGGACTGCATTCTTTAAATCTTGCTTAGTAGTATTAATACGAGGTTCTCGACGTGCTGCTGCCCTCCTTAAATCATCTGGAGATGGAGGAGTCGGGGAAGTCTGTGATAGAGACTCATTTTGAGCCTCACTTTGATCAGCTTGTCTAGGTAATGATTGGCTACTCCCTTCTCCGGCGGCACATCTATTTGCTTGTCTGTATTTTTACTCCTTCTCGTAACCGGCATCATTACTATAATAAAACAATTTAGAGGTTAGATATAATCCACCTACAATATGGCTCTATCGCACGATCTAGAAGATGAAGAAACAGAAACTACTCCTACATGTCCCGTAGCCTCATGTTTATAGATGTGGTGCACAACACATCCATAAGCAAGACTATACATAGACACGACTTTGTAGACTCCCTAGGATGACCTGCTCTGATACCACTTTTGTCACGCCTCAGATCTGATTAACACGGATAGGCACCCGATGTCTAAATGGCCCAGGAGAACCAACTTACAACCTGCACTTACCATACATTTAACTATGATAACTATGAAGCTATGACAAGCTTATATGCCCTGTAGTGATAAAAGACCGACATAGACAGGCCCAAAACTTATGTACAACACTTGGCCGTTGAGGCCACAATTGTTAAGAGACAAGACACAACCAAACTTTATACATTAGTCTACAAAGCCTCTACAAGATAGACAACCTTAGTTTAGGTCGGCACAAGGCCCCGCCTTACCCTTAACTACTATATGGTAACAAAATAGATGCCAAAGATTCGATTAAGCCCCGAATCAACTTGGAGCTCACCAATAGCAGTTGTGTGTCCTGTGCTCCTACTGGGGAGGTTTACTAGCTGGAGTACCTGTGGCTGCAGCATGAAATGCAGCGTCCCCCGAGAGGGACGTCAGTACGAAGAATGTACTGAATATGTAAGGAAATAACATATGTAACCAAGAGCTCAATTGAACTCAATTATCAATATGTAAATGCATAGATCAGATTAAAGACCACCCTTGTTGCTGTTGTGGGATCATGTACATGATATTCTTTTTTGTAATTTTCTTTACATTGCGATCTCTGTAAAGCATGTGATACAAATAACCAACTGATCAGTGGTAAAAGAGGATGACCCATGCTAGGCATTTTAACCCCTGAGATGCTGTCCTCAAATATATAACTTTGGGATCGACCCATGCTAGGCTTTCGCCCCTAGGCTGCCACCCTTATAAACAAATTAGGATCGACCCATGCTAGGCTTTTGCCCCTAGGCTGCCACCCTTACACATATACCACTTCATATAGTTTCTTTAATCTTTGAGATTGTTACTTTGGTGGTCATAATTATTTTTGAGCATCAGAACTGTGGATCAGTAGTAGGAAACATATGAATATTCACTTAGGGCAGTAACAATAACACAAGATGGAAATGTAACACTAATGAATTACATAAGAGCTCAAATGACACAATGGACCTCATTTGATTGATAGGAGGAATCACAAAGCTACTGCTGAAATTACCCTTTTCTCATATCAATACTTGGAAAAGTAAAGATGCACATATATTGAAGCAATTCAATACACTAAGGAGAGTGAAAATATTGTTAGCTGTGTTTGGGATTGTACGCTGCCACTATGTGTCTTTTACTTGAAAGAGCACTTAGGAAGCTCACTTGTTGGTAGTGACACAAGCAGAGTTCATGCCAAATAATATAGAATCGAATAGCCTTACATACCTTGCTGTACCACTCAGATAGTACAACGAATTAGCCTCCTTCCTTTCCGATTATTAATCTACAATGAAATAAGTAACACAACTAATATTAGTAGCTAACCAACAAATTGGGCTACTTGAACTTGGCAAACAGTAATCAGGCAGCAAACTCATACTTATCAAACCGACGGTATGCATTCCACCCCTTCTCCTTTTATAACGTCATATACAATATGACCTTCTAATAAGGTCCCCTGAAACTCCTCGGGCTTTATAACATATGCAAAACAGTATATAAAGGGGTTGCAGGTAGCAAGCTCATGCAACGCCCAATTAGATTGTACGTTACTGCACCCTTTACCGTTTTATCCTTTAACAAGTTCTCATGACTTCTGCACATGCCTCCTTATGTTACCATACACAAATCAGTCTCTAAACATCAGAATGTGGCAGTAGCAATATGAACTCACGGTTTCTGACCACTGTCCCTTGAGCATCCAACTAACATTACATTTAAAATGCTCAAATGGGCTAACAATTGAGTTAAAGGGGACTCCCCTCCATGACTGTCCCAACATGCACAATCAACCAGAACATTCCCCAATCTCACACCATCTAAAAGGAACAATTCTCAGCTCATTAACACATACCAAATCCCCTAACCGATTCAAGCACAAAAGAGGGATGAAAATTTTAATAACTCACCTTGTTAGACAGCAACCTCACTTGCTAACTTCAAGTTTTAGGTTGTCTTTTCCAAATTATCTTGAGAATAATGAAGAATTACTAAATCAGCAGACCATATTCTTAGGAATCCAAACTTTAAATAAAATTAACATATGGCAGTAGCCTTACCTTAAGGTGAAATCAGTTCCTCCTCTTGAATTTCTTAAGATGGGAGATGTTACACCAACTTGTACTTGAAAAATAAAGGGTTTTCTCAGATTTTTAATGGTGAACTTGCAGGCCAGCACTTTGGAGCTTCTAGGGTTTCTTTTTGGGAGTAAATTGTTGTAGAACAAGTGAGAGATATATGAAATGAATTTCATTCTCTTAAGGGTCCTTTATGGACGTTTTTACATTAAGAAATATGTAGAAATATCTAGTCCCTCACTTTAAGTAAGCAGGTACATCACTCCCTTAATTTTTGCCACAAGTTCTTTAAGTAGCTGCATCACCTAGTTGCCCTTTTCTTTTAAAATGCAGTCCACATATTTCCTAAGTAGGTGCATCACCTACTTACCACTTATTTAAGTAGGTCAGCAGTTAATCTACCATTAAGAACCTATGTCATCCTTTCTACGTAAGCTATACAAGTACGTAAGTAACTTAATTACGTAAGACATCTGAATCAGTAGCTTAAGCAAGTAGGTTGATTACTATGACAAATTATACTTTACTTACTCTATTTAGCCTCAAACCTCTTTCGAATATTGTCAAACTTATTTGAAACCCTCACTACTCACATAGAACTAGTAGATGCAAAATATGGGACGTTACACATGATTAGTCGTTTCAGATTTGATTTAACAACTATTTTAATTGCCGCTATAACTACTGAATTTTAGCGGCAATTTGGTTGGATTTACCGTCTATAAAAATGGACACTACTCAAGCATAACTAACTTTTTTGAATAGGGTTTACCAACAATCTAAATTTCCGCAACCAATAGCTGCTAGAACAAATGTGTTTTAGTGGAAATTTAGTTTGTTTTACCGGCTATAAAAATGGACGCTCCATGAGCATTACCAACTGCTTTGGATTGGATTTGCAGCCTTTTAAATTGCCGCTAAATCGTCTTAGTTTTAGCGGCAAAAGACTTGGCTTTACCAGGGCTTGTCCTAATGGCCGCAATAGCCTTTGCCGACCCCTGATACAACGGCCAAAGAACATTGGATGGTAATGGCTATAACGGATAGTTATGGCCGCTAAATCTCCTTTTTGTTGTAGTGGCTCACTAACTAATATCAAATACAAGGTGTTCATGAACGTGGAACCAAGGGGGAACGTGGGCAGATTCAACTTAAGGATGGATACATATTCCAAGTAAGTACATATAAAATGTACAATAGAGAAAGTAGGGATCTTGTGAGGTAACATTATAGTCTAACACAATGGCAGTAATAACCAATAAAGGGAACATATGAACATGTGAAAGGATGGCATATATCATGGAATAGACAATTGAAGCAAGTTGATATCGCCAGATTGTATATCCAACATATAAACATATGTACCATGTGTAATCTAGGATCATTTTGATTTATATAAGGGGAATACATGCCAAGGGTACTTTAACGATGAAAACCTTGCATGCTAATAGTTGGTAGAGTAAGCACGTACATTTAGTAAAAAAACACTCATATTAGAGTACTCACTTTAATGCTCTACGGAGTAGGAACTCCAATTATGGATTAGTCACTACCAAGGGCACTTAGAAAGCTTACTTTGTAATACAAGTATTGGATTCATGCCAAAGAAATAGGAAATCGAATAGCATTACATACCTTGCTATATAATTCAGTACTCTTTTCATACTGACGTCCCTCGCGAGGGACGCTGCGTTTCATGCTTCAGGCACAGGTACTCCCATTAGTAGACCTCCTCAGTAGGAGCATACGACACTCAACTACTTTTGGTGAGCTTCAGGTTGCTTCGGAGCTTTACTGAGCCCTTGGTAGATTCATTTTGGTTTTGTATCGTAGTTAGGTGTAAGGCAGGGTTTGTCCTGACCTACTCTAAGGGTTTCTATCTTTTAGAGGCTTTGTAGACTTATGTATATGGTTCAGTTGCATCTTAACAAGTTGTGGCCTCAATGGCCAAGTCTTGTATATAAGTTTTGGGTCTACTTATGTTGGTTCGTATCGCTGCGTCCCTGGCGAACTTGTCACAAAACTTTCATAGTTACATGCATAGTAAGCACAGGTCACATGTTGGTTCTCTCGGGCCTTTAGGGCTTCGAGTGCCTGTCCGTTTTAATGGGATTTGAGGCGTGACAGTCTAAACACCCTATTCATCAAATCCATGAATGCCACCGAAGCATTGGTCAAACCAAACGACAACACCAAAAACTCATAATGACCATACCGGGTTCTAAAATCTATTTTTGGAATATCATCATCCTTCACCCTTAGAGATAACCCGATCAAAGGTCGATCATACAAAAGTAACTCGCTCCTTGGAAGAGGATAATTATTCTTAATGGTCACTTTGTTCAATTGTCGATAGTGAATACACATACGAAGTGAACCATCTTTCTTCATAACAATCAGAACTGGAGCAATTTAACTACACTGGTTCTACAGTCAATAGAAGCATAACAAGAGTGCAGTCAATCCATACCCAAAATAACATCAAAATCTAGCATGTCGAGCTCTATCAAATCGACACGAGTGACTCTATGGGATAAGGAGACAGGACATTTTTTACAGACCCTCTCAGCCAACACAAAATCACCAACAAGAGTAGAGCCAGAAAAAGGTTCTAACAAGACATTAGGAAGTATATCAAATCGCATAGCCACATATGGGATCACAAAGGACAAAGTAGCACCTGGGTCAAGTAATGCAAAACTATCAAGGTGGATGACTTTTAGCATATCGGTAATTGCATCCGGAGAAGCCTCTTGATCACCACGAGTCTGAAGTGCATAAAACTTTATCTGCTCAGGAGCATTAGAACCCGAATCACTAGGAGGAGCTTGATTGCCCTATCTTCCCTTAGACTTAATCATCAGACAATCCCTCATTTTGTGACCACTTTTACCATAGCTGAAGCAACCATCGGTGCCAGCTAGACACTTATCCTCATGCTTCTTTCCAGACCTGGCACAACTAGGCAATAGGGATCCACTACCATTTCCTCCTTGAGGTTTAGGGTTAGACACCCTTTCATTGTTACACCTTGGAGGAACATTAGAAGAACCTTGCCTAGAGAACCTTTTTCAAAACCTTGGAAGACCACGTCCACCGGACCTAGAGTATAAAAAGTTACCATCATCTGTTCTTGCCCTCTTTGTTTCCCTAGACCTCTCCTTGAGCATTTCCTCTTAAATTTGTTGACCATGGACCATGAGACGAGATATAGCCATGTCATGCACAAACATAGCCGTACGACACTATTTCACTACCAAGTTGGACACACCCAAAATGAACTTGCTCATCCTTGCCCTAGAGTTTGCAACTATAGAAGGAGCATACTTAGACAATTGAGTAAATCTCAAGGCATATTATTTAACTCTCATAGTTCTTTGTCGGAGATTGATAAACTCAAGCACTTTAGCCTCCCTCATATCAAGAGGAAAGAACCTATCAAGAAAAGCAGACTTAAACCTTTCCCATTCAAGGGGACCCACATCTATCAGTCTTGATTCCTTTCATTGGTTGAACCGAATTTGAGCAACCCATTTTAGTTGATAAGCGGCCAAATCCGCCTTCTCCAATGGAGTCACTCCCATGAGGGCCATCACCTTGTAGAACTCGTCAATGAACTCTTAAGGATCTTCCTCAACCCTAGAACCACAAAATTCTAGAGTATTCATCCTTGTAAAGTCCCTCACTCTAGATGACGTCGTCAACACATTTGGGTTCATGGGGTTCACAACATCCCTATTGGCTTAGGCTGTCACGGCTTTAGCCAACACTTGAAAAGTCATCCTAAACTCCGCATTAGTCACTTGCTCGGCCATAGGGACAACAAGATCTTAAGGAACTTGAGGAGGAGCTCCTTGATCAACATTTTCTCCCGCAGTCCTTCTAGCAAAAGATCTTCGAGTAGTCATATCTTGTAGCCTCTCATTCATAAATGTGACGCGCTTCACACTTATGAACAAGAATCTACTAGACATGGTTTTGAGACATCCTAGAACCATTCTAAACCTTGTGCTTTGATTACCAAGTTTGTCACGACTCAGGGGTACACCCTAGACGTAACATGGCATACAGGACCCCGAGAGGCCTCATATAATCCACTTAGCTTTCATAACATAAGATAATAGAAAAGAGCGAAAATTTAAAACATTTTCAACAACATCAAAGTTCATAAAAAAAGCGGAAGTCTATTACACTTTTTCTCAAACCATATAAAACATTAATATCTTAGGACACGACCCATACATCAATGTTCAAAACTTAATACAAAAGAACATAAGAACCATGGTGGCTAAATCCTCGAATGCTATAAGGACTCACCAATCTTGAAGTCTCACCTCTACTAAGATCCTAGCCACAAGGATGAGAGTCGAGATCATCGAACCTTACATTTGGATAAGAAATGTAGGAAAGAGTATATGTTAGTACAAACATGTACTAAATATGATAGCTTTCATAAACATCAACATAATCATAAGAGTTAAACATCATAAGTCACAAACCATGAACAACACAAGTGGATATCATCGTAATACATACTTACGAAACTTCTCTGGCACAAACGGTAGTTCCAGCACCACCAGTTCAGGGTCCTCCTCCCTGGTTACTCAACCGGTTGAAGGCCTAGGGGTTGAGGGCCATTCTAGAAGAAAAGAGGTTGTCCACAGATGGTATAGTGGACAGGTACCCTAGTGTATGGGACACTCTTCGGTTCCACAGGTTTGAGGTGTTCACCAGGCCCCGAGGCCCATACATTCCTACATGGGTCTGAGAATTTTATTCAACTTATAGTGACCTAGTCCCCAAGGGAAAGAAGAAGGCCAGTGCCTTCAGACCGGTAGAGTATGTGATGGTCCGAGGGAGGATGGTGAGATGTAGTAGCGATGATATTAATATTGTGTTTGACAAGGCTATAGGTTTTAAGCATGAGTACCAAAGGATGATTACTTCACAAAATCTGGATGACCTGAAGGGCTGGCTAGATCCACTCATTTCTGACACCACCCCGAGGTGGATTGAGGCCGGGGCACCTATCGAGAGGAAGTATCTGAACATAGCAGCCGGTATTGGTTTGGGTTTATCAGCAATTCTAGCATGCCATCACAGAACAAGTCCATTCTCTACCACCCAAAGAAGGCCTGTCTCAGATCTCTCATAGCCAAGAAGAGTCTGAATCAGGGGTTGATTATAGAGCAAGAGATGGCCATGAGGGACAAGCAGCGCCAGACGTCCCTACCATTCCAGTACTCATTACAGAGTTGTGTTGTTGGGCTGGAGTTCCACGTGACAAGAAGAAGGACTTTGAGGTTACACCCACATCCTCCACTGACATCCAGCGCATAGAGATCGAGTACACATAGGACGAGGCGGATAGGAGGATGGCAGCTCTAGTGGATATATCCCTAGAGGTTGATCTTGATTCTTTACCTGCAGAGGCAGCCTTGCCTACTCCAGCCTCCAGTCCTTCAGGTACAATTGCTTCCACTCCTTCCCAGGCCACGAGTTCTTACGTTGCCTCCCAGCCTCCTAGAGTTACTTCTAGTACCACTACCTCCAAGCCTCCGATCACTCAGTCGTTGCTCCTTAAGATGGGGGAACCTAGCCCATTCTACAGATGTGCAGGCTTCCCGGCTAGAGACCGAGGTGCCCTGGATGATTGAGAGAGACATCACAGCTGCACTGACACCTCTCCAGGCTTCCATTGATGCTCTCACAACGACAATAGTGGTTTGCGAGAGAGGACAGGGGTAACTACTGAAGTTACGACTTTGAAAACTGAGGTTTCTGAGCTTAGGAAGGATGTGGACCATCTTAAGTCCACAGACTTCACTTCGCTGTTTGGGACAATATAGATCCCCAATAATTCGAGTACTGAGATTCCAACTCATGTTGAGGTACCTTGGGCTACCACCGGAGATGATATCATGGAGGATGTTGTTGATGTTGAGTTTGAGGCCGAGACCAATGAGGAGCAGCTTGAGTAGTGAGATACGGTTGTTTATGATGATCTGGCCGACTTAGAGGATGACATGTTCGAGACTGCCTGACAGGCCTCCTTGAGAGATACTATTATGGCAAGCCCCAGTGCAGCTCCAGCTGATGCTACCTCGGGCATTGATGCCCCGACAGACAGAGGGACTATGTAGACAAGATCACTTTTACCTCCCTCTCTGTTGTTTTACTGATTCTTTTTGTTTAGTTTCATTTGAGGACAATTATTTTTCTTTTGTGGGTGGGGTGAGGTATTTCCATACCTACCTCTTGTGATTATATTTTGTTTCTAAATATTTGGGTTTTGTGATCTATATATATGTTTTGATCATTTTTGGGCCTTGATTCTTGTTTTGAATGGAAATGGTTTTGCCCCAAATTTCAAAAAAAAAATCCACCTCTATTGTGTGCGATTGTGGTTGTTCTTGTGCGAATTTGAATATCGGTTGTGATCAATAGTGATGACTTGAGTAGTGCTTTTAATTGAACGAAATGAATGTGCAGCTACTATGAGGCCAATGAAGTTGCATAGACAATGTGTCGACTTTGAGCACCTCATTGTGACTAGCCGGTTATCGAATGAGTCTCTTGAGATAAACATTGCACAGTAGCTAGAAAGTGTGGAGCCTTGTTTGATATTGGTGCCAATGCCTTGTGTGATGAGATTACTTTGAACATTGTGTGTCATTCACCTAGAATTTTCCCCGTTGGTCTGGTTGATTGAGTGACGCAAGCACTTGAAATGATCTTAGGCAACAATTTTGAAGAGTGAAAACAATTTGACAATATACCTCTTTTGGCCAACCTTGTGAGATGAGTGAACCTTGCTTGGCACATTTTGAGCCTTACCCTTTTTTTGGAAGAAACTTGAACAATTGTGACCTCTCTTTATTCCATTCACCCATAACTTTCATGAAGTGTGATTTGTTTGAATAGCCAACTTAGGCCAAAAGCCTAAGTTGGGGGTGTCGTGAAAAGAAAAGGAAAGTCAAGAAGTGTGAGAAATCTCCCTTTGAGTAATGTTTTTGAAAAATAAGGAACCCCTCCATGTAAAAAAACAAAGAAAAGAGAAAAGAAGCAAAGAAAAGGATGAAAACGTTGTGAAATAAAGTGGTTGAATTTGCAAAAGAAATGGGGTATCCAATAGTTCTCATGAAGTTGAATAATGGGGTGGATTGTGAGCAGACTTGAAATGTTAAAGAAAAAGAGAAAAGTGATGTTCAGACCATACTTCATCAAGGTAGTAGCCACTAAGCCTAAATGACCATACCTTGACACTCTGCCCCATTACAAGCCGTGAAAAGACCTACATCTCATAATCATCATATAAGCTTCACTCTCAAGCAATCAATATCATATCATCTCATAAGCCTCAATCTCAGAGATATTGTAATCATAATTCACCAATCCTATAGGGATACATCTAAACCCACAATTTCTCCTTTCATGGCATAAAACCATCTACATCAATTTCAATTTCTAGACATGGGTTAGGCAAGGGTACATGTTAATTCATCCTAAAAACATGCAATCCTATCAATTCATGCATAAACAATCATCACCCAATCAGTTAAGTCAACCTTGATCAATACCCACAACTATAGTAGAAAACCCTAACTCAAATTGGGGAATTTCTACTTTTCAAATTGGGTAATCTTAGGGACGCATTTGAAGAAAGGATACCATGGATGAAAGGCCATCATACCTTGATAAAAACTCCCATAAATGCTTGCGGAATGGAAACTTGACCTTAACCCTAGCTCCAACTCTTTCTTCTTCTTCAAGTTCTAGAGAGAGAAATATTTGAAAGAAGAACTTTGGGATTTCTTTTCGGTTTTGGAAATAATGACTTGAATGGGTGAGTTTTGGGGTTAAAATCACTTATATAGGGGTCCTAGTCTAGGGTAAAATGATGTAGCTTTGATTCACTTCTAATCGAAAAAAACCCATTTAGCCCCTAACTTACAGTGGGCTTCCCCATCACCACGTGAGGTTCCACGATCCGTGGTGCCTACCACGAGCTGTGGATCCATCCGTGGTCTTGGACTAGTGGTTTGGCTTGCCACCACTGTCCCTCTTAAAATTAAGTAAGGAACATGACCCCTCTCACGATCCTTGGTGGCCTTCACGAGCCGTCTAGTGGATCGTGGGGAGGGTCTCTTTCTAGGCAGATTCTAGGGACTCACAGCCTCACCTTCACGCCCCTCACCATGACATGTGGTCCCCACCACGAGGAATCATGGTGGTCATGAGAGGTGAGCATAGCTTGGGTAGCTACTTCCAAGGCCCATGGGCACCACCACGAGCCGTGTGGACCTTCATGGAGGGCGCCAAAGCTAAATTCTCTAGTTCATGACTTAACACTTAGCCCATCTCATAGACTACTAGATTCTGAGGCCTTACACTTTCTCACCTATAAATCTTTTTTGAAGCATTTATTTATTTGAATAACCAACTTAAGCTTAGCCTAAGTTGGGGGTTTGGTAAGAAGGAGAAAATATCCCAAGTGAAAATAAAGCATGAGATTCTTTGTCAAAAAGATGGAACCCGGCAATATAAAAAAAATAAGAGAAAAAGAAAACTGAAGAAAAGAATATGAAATGAAAAGGAATATATTTCAAGGTAATTCCTTGATCATCTTCATAGCATGAAGGAATAAAAAGAGGTTCCCAATGAATTGAATAAGATATGAATGTTGTGAATTCCTTGAAGGTACGTCTGATGAGTCCAGGATTTGGACGCATTTTGGGCTTTGTTTTGATAGATTTAGTGTCCTCAAATGCCTAATTTATGCTATAAACTGATGTTAATACCTTGATTTTTAGGTATATGGATTGAGTAGTAAATCAAGGACACTAGCAGGCAAAAAGGAACAAAACAAACTAAAGAAGTGAAGAAAGGCGAGATTGATGAACGCCAAGAGCACTTGGCATGTCGCCGAGTGGCTATTTTGACCACCTAAAGTTCCAGTGTGCCAGCCCTGAGGGAAGAAACCAAGTCGATGACAGAAAAGGAGTAGTCGGCGAATCACCGAGTAGTTCCGCGATGCCAAGGAAGATTGCCCAAAGTTACAGGACTTGAGGAGAGCAATGGGCGGCTCACAGTTTTTAGTCTAGAATAGTTTTCTCTTGAGTTTCTTAGTAGACTTGAAGGTTTTTGAGAATCAATTTGGAGATTTTTTTTCAAGTGGGTTTCGAATTTTCTGCAAATTGGAGCATTGTAAAGGCTTAATTACTTTTACCCAGTTGATGGCTAATCGATTTGGTAACCATTTTTAGTCTTTTATGATGTTTGGCTGAAACCCCAATTCTTGGGCAGTGATCATATGATTATGGGTTGAATTATTTTATGGGTATTGCTAATTACTAGTTTAAATGCTATATTGAAGTGGGTTTAATCATTAGCTAAGGTTTAATTTATGAATTGTAGTTGCGAAAGCAGTTCTAATTTTGTGTTCTTAGATTGCTCGAGAGAGAGGTTTTAGAAAGAAAGTTTTTGATTAATAGTTTGTAGGTATTGGGTTGATTTGGGTTCCGCTAGAGAGAGTAAATACTAAACCCAATCCTACCCATCTTTCTTGAAGAGAAGATGTATTAAGGTTGTAGGTTGTTCTTAATTGCTATGCTTGTTGATGTTCGAGAGAAATCACTTGAAATGGAATAGTTGTTCGAGAGAAGCTATTTCAATTATAGTCTAGCCTACCCATTGATATTTAGCTATTTACTAGTAGTTTCAATTACCCATATATCAAAATTTGCCTATAATCGATCACATCCTGAGAATTCATGTCCTTTTGGTTATTTCAAATTTTTTGTGACTGCGTTGTAGTTGATAATTGCAAACCAAAAACCCCTCATTTGACATTCGTGCCACTCTTTTGACTTGTTTATATGCATTTCCCTATAATATCTATTCATATAGCTAGATAGATCACATTTGTTAACATAACTGAATTTTGAACACGTACCACTCCATGTGAATTCGACCCAAACTCATTTGTTGGGTTTTATACTACTTAACGATCGTTTGCACCTAAAATTGGATGAAGTGTGCTTGAAATGTTAATCAAAGTCTCTTGGTCAAAATAGGGAAAGAGCATGAGAAGAGGTGAAGTTGAAAACAATAATGCTTTGAAAAGTTAAATTCAATATGCCAAATTAACCATACCTTTACCCTCATCCCCATTACAAGCTTTAAAGGACCTTTCCGATCTTGCATAAACCTGGGTGATGTGGTGATTGGAAAATATGGTCAAGCCTATGGGTTGAAACATGCATGCATTTCTCTTTGAGAGAGTGAGAGTTTGTGTTGATTCATTAACTTCATTATAGATATTCTTTGTGAGAACATGGAATCGTATTTTATTGTTAGGTCACTTGAATAATTTTATTCAATAGTTTTGAATCATGAATGATAACATGGGCAGCATGGATGACACTAATATGAGTGGCATATACCCTTCAAGACCATTCACACGGAGTCAAGCAAAGGATCTCCAAGGCCTACAAGCAATGTTCATGAAAAGGGAAGCATTAGAGGAGCTTGAAGGTCACCAAAGAAGAACATACAATGTGTGTAAGGTACATCAAAATGAGAAGGAAGAAGGAAAGAGGCCATGTGTGGAAATGACCATTTCATGAATTCAAGAATTCACAAAAGAAGGCAACCAAACAAGGCCCTTATCTCATTAAGGGTAAAATTGTCAAAAAGTGTCTTGTTTATTTTTTTAGTATAAATAGTAGTCTCTTTTATTTTGGGGAGACTTAGACTATATTGAATATTGACTCTCAAATTATAGTATCTTCTTAGTGAGTAATTAGTGAGTAATTAGGGTGAACTCTTGGGATTGCTTGTTAACTTCTTGTGTTTGATTAATCAAAGTGTTACCCCTTTGTGATTCTTGGTTTCATTTGATTATTCTTCCTTGGGTTGAATTTAGGTTGTTGAAGTCAATTGGGAGGTGAGGGTTTTAATCCCTTGTTGCCCATAATTTCAATAACTTGAGTATTAGTCCACATATCCTTTCTTTCTTTATTCCTTTCCTTCCTTGATTGTTATCAGTATCGGTGGCTCACCGAATGTGAACTGTCACGACCCAGGGGTACCCCCTAGATGTAACATGACATACAAGACCCAGATAGACCTCATATAAGCCGCTTAGCTTTCATTGTTAAGATAATAGAAATTTGGTAAAATTTAAAACATTTTCAACAATATCAAAGTCTTTATAAAATGAAGCGGAAGTCTAATACACTTGTCTCAAAAACCATTTAATACAATAGAATCTTGGATCACAGCCCATACAACAATGTTCAAAACATTAAATGAAAGACATAATGAAATGGTGGCTAAATCCTCGAATGCTATGAGGACTCACCAATCTTTAATCTTGCCTCTACTATAGATCCTAGCCACGGGGATGAGAGTAGGGAGCACCGGACCCTTCATTTGGATAAGAAATATAGGCAAGAGTATGCGTTAGTACAAAAATGTACTTAATATGATAACTTGCATGAACATCAACATAAACATAATAGTTAGACAACATAAGTCAAAAAGCATAATCAATGCACATAATAGATCATATCGATATAAGGAATACTTCTTGAAATAACCTCAAAGCATACTTAGCCAAGACATGGGTAATCCTCCAATAGTCTTGCTCATCATGGATTACAACTCAAATAACAATCCAAGCTCATCACGTATCATAACATATATAGCTTATCTTTTATAGCCATGGGGAATCGCCTCTTTTCCTTCCTATAAAGGGTCATGGGTATTTGCCTTTTGCCTTACATAAAGGATCATGGGTAATCGCCTCCATGTCCAACTTATGGGATTTTGGGTACTCGCATCCATACCCAACCTCTTATAACATAGGTACTCACCTCCATATCATTCTATAAGGAATCATGGGTACTCGCCTCCATGTCCTTCATCATAAGACATGGGTATTCGCCTCTTGTTCAACTTTAAGAAAGTAGGGCAATCACCTCTTATCCTGTTCTAAGGAATATGGGGAATTGCCTCATATCCTTCTCATTTAGAGGTGAAATCACCTCTAGCCTCTTTAATTTCTTAGTCATTAGCTTAGATTCATTTTGGGTGAGCACTCCTTTCAACCTAGAATCATTCAATGTGAGAAAACCTTTAACATACATAGATAAGCAATTCATGTGGGAACTATCCCTTCCGCAACAATTACATCAATGATAAACAATTTATAACATATGTTTCATTCTCAAAGCAATATATATCATAGTCATCATATATGCTTCACTCTCAAGCAATATATAAGTACCTTATTTATCCTGCAAGAATACATCTAAATCCATAATTTCGCTTTCTATGGATCAAAACCCATTTACATCTATTTCACCTTAGAAACATGGGTTAAGCATGGGTACATGTAAATTCATCCTAAAAACATGTATTCCACTCAATTCATGCATAAACAATAGTCACTACCCAAGCAATTGGATCAATATCCATCAATACCCACAACTTAGGAGAAAACCCTAACTCAAAATAGGGAATTCTACCTTTTTCAATTGGGGAAGCTTAGGGGCTCCATGGATGAAAGGATTTCATGGATGAATAAATCTGTCATACCTTGTTATCAAAGCCCACGGGAGGAAGAAATTTGGTCTTCTTTTAGAATCTTTTGGAGAATCACTTGGATGAGCTAATTTAGGGGTTAAAATCATTTATATAGGGGTCTTAGACATAGGAAAAAATGGCGTAGGATCAATATAAAAGAATTAGGAAAAGACCCAACTACCCCTAAAACTAAATTGTCGACCCTGATCCACGACCTTGATCGACGACTGTGGTTGGACCGACGGTCTGTCTTGTTGGTCCATCATTTGGGGTTAGAAAGTTGGAATTGGGGTCTTGGACCACGTACCCTAGACCACGGACCATGGTCAGACCGACGGTCTGTTGGTCAGGCCGTGGTTCCTGCACCTCTGGACAACCTTGGGTGCCTAGTCCATGGACTACACCTACGGTCCGTGGCCTTACCCACGGGACGTGGTTGGCCCTCGTGGCTGGCACCTGCAATTCCTGAAACTTTGCTAAGTTGCCCTCTTTCTGATCTGAAGCTTTACATGAACGGGAAACTCCATCAGCACGCCAAGTTTGACTCAAACACCTGAAGCCTACAGTCAAAGAAAGGAGAGAAGAAGAGCAAGTCGGTGACTCACCAAATGACTGGCGAGCCCAACTAAAATCACCAACTTGGTTATTTCATGAAGTTTTGGGTAAATATAAATATCTGAAAAGAGAGAAAAATACATCTTTCATCATAAAATTTGGATCGAAGACTTTTCTGAAGTTATAGTACAATAGAACCTGCTATTTTGTTGAGTGAAAAACAAGCTTGTAACCCATAATTTTTGGAAATTCAGAAGTGGGTCTCTTATATTGAAGTTGTAAATCAAAAATCTGATGGCCGGGAATGTTTTATTTTAACATGATTGGCTAAAACCTCTATTCTATGGGTGTGCAAATGGAGTTGGGTTTTGATTAAATTGGTCAGATAGTGTGTATTACTCTGTTTTACTTTGATTTCCATCGATTCAATTTGATTATCATGTGTTTAATTTATGAATTGATGTTGCAAACTTAATTATACTTTAGATATTCATAGAGAGAATATATGAAGTGGGTAATTACTTTGATGGTTGCATATTAGTTTGAAATTCCCTATTTTCTTGAGAAAGAAATTTGGGGTTTCATCTCTAAATGTTAATCTTGCTTGAGAGAGAAGATTTATGTCAAGGTATTGGGTCGTTTAGTTGATTACACATGAGAATGTCCAAGAGGAATACTTTTGATAAGCATATTATGATTGAGAAATATAATGTGTGTTTGAGATTGACCCAGCCTATCCATGTGTAATCAAGGTTATGAGGCAGTAGCATTGACCCACCTTTTGAAATCGATACTCACTTCTGCACACTTCTAGATTATTATTGTGATTGCTTGTTAATCGCTTGTTTAAGTTCAATTGGTCGAAATTGATTACAGAACAATCTTCATTTGATATTTGGAATTTATTTCACTCTTGTTACCATCTACTTACAATGAATTGGGAAAAATTGACTTTATAATTGAATTCTTTCACATACCACTCCCTGTGGGATTCGACCCCGACCTCATACATTGGGTAATCAGATTACTAATGATTGCTTACTTGTTTAATGGTTTAACAAGTAGTTTGAGTGTAATCAGCGGCCCTGGCACCGCTGTAGCGGTTGTCGTTTTAGCTGTCAAGGGTCCACTTTTGCAGGCCTGGCCAGCCACTTTAATGTCAGGGGCTCACTTAAGCGATGGCCAGCCTGTGTGGCCAGACCCCACTTTTGCATTGAGCTTACACGGCATAAATGACTACTTTTGTGACACCTACAGGTAGTTTAAGACTTTTTTGGGTCATTTTCTCATTGTTTTAAGAATTGAAATTGAAGTCGTATCAGCTCATTTCTTCGTGGGATTTGATTATTCCTGCTAGGTAGAAGAACATTGTGTGGGGACTGATAACGTTCAACTACTTAATCCAATTCTAAGTGTAGGTGATCGCAATCTAGTATAAACCCAACGAAGAGTTAGGATCGATCCCATAGGGAGTGATATGGTAGAGAATTCAATTACGAAGTAAAAAAGGTGCTCTAATCGGTTATAGGAATAGACATTTCTAAAATAATTAAAGTAAATTGTAGGGGTAGACAACTAGTGTCAAATGGGGGGATTAGATTGACAATTAACAACTACGAAAATAGGGGAATAATCAAGTAGAGAGGGATCCATGGGGGTGTGATCGATTAAAATCCAATTTCGATGTACGGGTGATTACTATTTACTAAAAGACGTTAAATCTTAGTGGGTAGGCTACTCTTTAAGTGCAATAGCAATCTCTCTATCAACTATCATGAATCAAGCGAGTTCTCTCGAACCTCGACAAGCATAATACTAAGAACAACCCAAAACCTCAATTAATCCACTCTCTCGAGCTAGATTGGTAGGATCAAATTCAAATTCACTTTCTCAAACTGAATCAACAATAACCCAATCACTACAATCATCAACTGATAGTTTTAATTCTAAAAGCTCTTTCTCAAGTAAGCCTAGAATGCTAAACTAGAATTGCATTTGTAACTACAATTCATGAATTAAAACTCAACTATAAATCAAACCCACTTCGAATCAACATTTAAATCAGCAAATACTAACACCAATAAGCTAATTAGAACATTTAATCACATCCCCAAAGAATGGGGGTTTCAGCCACACATTATAAAAAAGAAAGAAAATGTTACCAACTATATTCTCCATCAGTTGGGTAACAAATCGCAAGTTTTCACAATGCTTGAAATCAACTTAATATCAAAACTCAACTCAAAATATTACTCAAAAATATTAAAACAGTGTTTAGATAAAAAAAAAACCAGAGTTAGAATGTGAGGGAACTGTCTCAAAACTTCCCAGTTTGCTTCTCTTTTTTTTTAAAAATTGCATTTATACTCCTCCAGATTTTTAACTTTTGGACCGATCGGTGGAGTAAGTCGAGCATCGCCGACCAACTCAGCAATGCGCCGAGTGTGCCTTCCATCACCTTCTTGGCTTGATTTTTTTATCTTCCCTTGCTGTAACTTTAAGCGATCCAGGTCAGGCCCGCCAACCCGTTCGGCGATGCACCCAATCTTCCTTCATCTCGCCTTTTTGGTTTGCCTTTTCACTAATCATTGTGTAACTTTGGGTGAGCTAAGTCTTCATCACCGATCCAATCAGCGATTCACCGAGTTTCACACTCCATCGCCCAGTTGGCTTTTCCCAGGGCTTGCACGCTGTAACTTTTGGCAAGCTGAAGTACCACTCGACGAGTCACCGAGTGGTCTTGGGGAGTCGCCGAGTGGTCTTGGCGATCATTAGTGATAACAGCAAGGTTAAGGGAGATCACAAATAGAGAATTGAATATTAGAATGCGGAAGCACAAAGAAAAGAAACAAAAAAAACTAACTAAAGATATGGGAAATTCGAAGGAAAGATCCACGAATTTCCAAGGATTAGATGTTCTAAGGCCTTGAAAAGATCCAAGTAACAACGTATAGATTTATGGAAGAGATCTAACGCCTTTACTTGAGAAAACGAATCAAAACGATAGATTCGGATCTTGACCGCTTTATGAGTAACTAAAGACAATAATTAGTATGTAGAAACTAATCACCTTCTAAAGAATACCAAAAAGAAACCAAAGATATCACAAGAAGAAGTTACTTTATACCTTAAACTATGAATAGTAAAGGTTTAAAGATAAATTCTCAAAGAACAAGTCACAAAGGTTCAAAGAACTCTCTCAAATTGTTAGTGCATAGCTTGAAGTGTGAAGTCATTCCTTCCTTTGACCTCGGCTTCTAAACGAGCCCTTTCCTCATCACCACCTGAATTAGACATCTAAAAAAAAGAATAAATGATCAAGTATCACACTTTTAATATGGCTTTTACCCTCTTTTAAACTCACCCACACTTGTCTTTTTTTTCCACTCAAAATAACCTTTGAACGAGAATACTTTGTAGATTTATAATTAAACCAAAACGTGTATCAAGTTCGTAGTAATTAAGTATGGAATCTTGGGGTACAACAAGAAAGTAAAGAACTAGTCCTAGAACAAGTAGGATTTAGTTGAAACAAAACACGAATAAAAAGGAACTTATTTTAGAATTATAAGAACAAGAAAAAAAAATTCCTCTTATTCTTAAAGATCTAGAATCCCCTCTTCTTGCTTGGAAACAAATTAATGCCAAACTTGGAGAGCAAGTAATAAGATTTCTTGAATAGCAAGTAATAAACTTTCTTGGGTATCAAGTAATCAATTTTCTTGGAGGACAAGTAATCAGATTTCTTAGAGAGTAAGTTATAACTTCTTCTTGTTTCTGTTCACGCTACCAAAAATTTTATTTTTTTTCACGATGCTACCGTTCACGCTACTTTTTTTTTTCTGCTCTAAGAAGAAATCCCAAGATTTATCAAGAACGGAATCTTGATAGAACCGCTTTGATACCACTTGATAACAGCAAGGTTAAGGGAGATCACAAATAGAGAATTGAATATTAGAATGCGGAAGCACAAAGAAAAGAAACAAAAAAAACTAACTAAAGATATGGGAAATTCGAAGGAAAGATCCACGAATTCCCAAGGATTAGATGTTCTAAGGCCTTGAAAAGATCCAAGTAATAACGTATAGATTTATGGAAGAAATCTAACGCCTTTACTTGAGAAAACGAATCAAAACGATAGATTCGGATCTTGACCGCTTTATGAGTAACTAAAGACAATAATTAGTATGTAGAAACTAATCACCTTCTAAAGAATACCAAAAAGAAACCAAAGATATCACAAGAAGAAGTTACTTTATACATTAAACTATGAATAATAAAGGTTTAAAGATAAATTCTCAAAGAACAAGTCACAAAGGTTCAAAGAACTCTCTCAAATATTATTAATATCAATCTAAATTGTCTTTAATGAATGAAAAGGATCCCTATATATAGAAGGGGAAAAAAACGTCCAAGGACCCTAGAAAGACAATTACAAGGAATCATACTCTAGAAAGGAAATAAAGTAACCTAACTAGGAACAAATTTAGTACTTCTAGGAAAGCATTAAATGGTACTTAGGAGACCATAAATAGACTAAGGAAATTATTAATAACCTATATATAAATAAATAAATAAATAAGGTAAATCCCAACTAGGAAAAGAATCTTGACAATCTTGGAAAGTTTGACTAGTCTTCTCTCAAAACTTGGGCAGAAAGCAACTCTTGTTGTGGCTGATTCTTGGACTCTTCTTGACCTTATTTGCACGAAAATGGCCCTTAAAATTCCTCATCTTGGGCTTGAATTTGGGCCACCAAATAATTGTAGCATTTGGACAATTCCTCTCCCTTGGGCTTGAGCTTGAGCTCTTCTTCCCCAATAAGACACCTTTGGATCAACGATTGAAGCCCATTGAGCTTATCATTGAACTCCTTGGTTTGAGATCTTGTTATGGGCCTCCTTGGAGTTTCTAAAGCTTCATCCTTGTCCTTCAATGGAGTAGAGCTTCCTTGGATGCTATCAATTAGCTTTTCTTGTATTCAACTTTTCCGCTCCTTTTTTGCCCTGTAATGTCCTTGCCTTGCTGCTTTGCCTTCATAACTGCAAATTAGCACTTAAACATCAGTTTAGAGCATAATATAGGCATTTAGGACACTAAAACTATGAAGATTAAGCCCTAAATGAGTCGAAATTTCAGACTCATCAACACCTTCAACTTAAACTTTTGCTTGTCCTCAAGTAAAACACAAGATCAATCAGTTCAATAGAGATGTCTACAAGTAGTGCTACGTAAGACTCAACATGAATTCACACAAGAGGTTCAAACTACATATGCATTGTTCAATTGTGCACTACAAGTTTCAAACTGTGACTAGCCATCATCAAATAGAACTCAAGTTCACAATGTTTGCTATAAATGCAAGTTCAAGCTCAACAAAAGCATTTGAATGCCCTCACAACAAGAATGATTTCATTCTTGCACAAAACCATCAAATTTTTAGAATTTCGGAGTCAATGGCAACTCTCACACTTTATAAGATAAACACATGCATGATTTTCCCTATAGGCTTGTCGTATTTTCCAATCAATGTGACACTAAGCTCAATCTAGATCATAAATGTCTTTCAAGGCTTCTAACGGACCTGAAGGTAAGCATATGATCATTTTGGCTTAGTGACTTCTACCTTCATGAATCATGGACTGCATTTTCACTTTTTCTCCTTCTGTTTCACTCTTTTTTATTTCTACAACCCAATCTATGTTCTTTATGTTCTTTTAAGCATGACTCATTGGACACCCTATTTCTTTTCTCTATTGTACAAACTTTATTTCAACAATTCTTTTATTTTTAGATATTCTTCTTCTTTCTCTTTTCTTCTCTCTTTTTTTATATGAAGGGGTTCCATCTTTTTCAACACGATCCTTCAAGGGCGATTTTTTCAAGCTTCTTAGCTCTCTTCCTTTTTCACTACACCCCAACTTAGGCTTTTGGCCTAAGTTGGTTATTCAGACGGACCACTACTTTTGTCACAACCCAAGGGTACCCCCTAGATGTAACATGGTGTATAGAACCCCGAAGGACTCCATACAATCCACTTAGCTCTTATAACATAAGAAATAGAAAAATAAGAGAAAAACAATAGTCCAAGTCCAAAACATTTTATAAAATGAAAAGCGGAAGTCTAGACTCTTGTTTCATCATAACCATCTAATACAATAGAGTGAAATTGGGCCTAGCCCATACATCATGTCCAAAAGAAAAATATTTGAAAAAAACTAAACAATAAGAGTCCGTCCTCAAAGCATGAGGACTCACCAAAGCTCGGGAATCAATCAAATCACCAACTAGCCACGAAACTGAGCACCCTGAATATCGGACCCTACATTTGGGGAAAATGTAGGTAAGACTGCGTTTGTACAAAATAATGTACCAAGTATGATAGTCATGCATAAAACATTTAAATGATGCTAAAAGGGACATTTCATTTTATGACATGCAATTGACCAAGTTAAACATAATATGAAAGAGTTAGAAAACATAAGTCATAAATAATGGCCAATGCAAGCTAACTTCATCTTTACAACCTTTGAACTCATATGCAATACTTCTTGAAGTAACCTTAGTTCATTATTACTTGTGGGGATTTAGCCTTAACCGACATTGAGACCATGTGAGCTATAACATGATCCCCCGGTGTCTCCCACACCAAAAAGGGTTGTTCTACTTGCCTAAGGTAGAACCATGAACTTCTAGCTTAAGTGGATCCACTAGCTAATCAACCTATGTGGGAACATAGTTAAGGGATAAGGAGATTGCTACTAGAAACCCGGCCTCTACTACGGGAGAGCTTCCATCTCATAAGATTACTTTGGAAACTTGGACTCTACTACAGAAGACCATCCATCTCACTATCAATATCACTCGGTGCTCAACATAAATTCCCACGGAATAGTCATTTCTTACTTGACTTCATTACTCATGAAAAGGTGCCCTTGGCCTACCAATTCAAGCTAGTTTCACTAAGATAGCTCCTAGTCTTTGATTCAATTAGGTGAGAAAGCCTTTCAACCTAAGAATCCTTTCTATGTAAGAAAACCTTTCACATCATGCTATTATGTGTTTTAGTGAGAATACCTTTTCACAACACAACATCGCCAATGGTACTTTACTCTCAAAGCACCCATAAAACATTTGCATAGATTTCATAAACAATGCATAAGTCCATAATTTACCTCCTTGAGGTCTCGAACCACTGACCCCGATCACGGACCGTGGTCTGACCTACAGTAAGGGTGGCAATTGGACCGGTTTTAGGTCGATCCGGTCCGATTCCCGTATCGGTAAGTTCGGTACCGGTAGAACCGGTAAGGAACCGATCTTATAGGTACCGGAACAGGTACCAAAACGGAACTCGATTTTTTATCCAGTTGATCCGGTTCGGTAAGAATCGGTTCCGGTCCGAAATCAGACCGGTTGATCCAGTTCAACGGTCAATTAATTATTATTATTTATTTATTTATAAGTTGAACGTTATATAGCCGTTGGGCCCTTTTAGCCGTTGGGCTGGGGCCCAAAACGGCTCAAAACAGCCCCCACCCCTCTCTAACCCCTTAACACTATAAATATACCCATATTTTTTCATTTAAATCACAAATTCACAAACTATTTCATTAACATCTTATAAAATCTCTTAATTTTCAATCTCTCATAAATTCATAATTATTATTTTGTGATATTGACTTGGAGTTCGGAGATTTATTTGAAGTAAATGGAAAGCTTCAATTGGCATCTCTCAAATCCAGCTTTGGTTATACGTCTACTTTTACGTAGAAGTTCGGTACATTTGTTCCAACTTAATTTTTTTATTTGTTTATTAATTAAGTTATTTTATTTTATTTTGTTATATTATCTTGCTTGTTTTTCATAATATTTAATTATTTTAAACTTGAACATGAATTTGGAAAGAAATAGTTGTAAAAGACCAATATCGGAAAGAAAAAATAATAGGGGAGGAGGAGGAAGTAGTTCTAGTTCTAAAAATTTGGCACCTAGATTTAGAATTAATACTAATGATTATACTTATGTTGATGAAACTTCTTTTACACGAGACTCGCGACCTATTGAATTTAATTCCAAAAATATAGTAGATTATGAGACTTTAAATAGATGTTTTACAAATTTTGAGGAAGAATTAGATGAGGAAGTAGGAATAAATGACGAAGATGATGAGACCCATACTCCTACTAGTCCGGCTACCGAATTATCGAAACAAGATGAAGTCCCCTCGTTACCTACTTTTTCAAATGCCGATGTACGTGTTAAAAGATCTTTAGTATGGAAACTTTTGGTACAAAATGAGGAAAAAACTATTGTTACTTGCACGAAATGTAAATTGACCATGAAACATGTGACTACGGGTACACAAGGGGGAACGGGACGACTAAGAACGCATTTGAGAAAGTGTAATAAAGAATTTGCTCGCCTAGATGATATAGAAAGGGCTAATAGAACTGGAATACCATACCTGAAAATTCTATGGGAGTTGGAGGTTCTAATATGGTTCAAAGTGTATTAAATATGACTAACCCGGCTAGCCAAAGCACACACCGCACATATAGTAAAGAAAAAGATCGTAGAGAATTAGCTAAAATGGTTTTTATTTGTGGTTTGCTTTTTCATTTCCTTCACATCCTTGTTTTATTCAGTATATTCAGGAATTGTATAACCTAGATTATGAAGGTATCCCAAGAAGTACAATTAAAAGTGATCTTTTTAAATATCAAAAAGAATATTGTCATTTTCTTCGTTGTTTATTTGTTTATTATGATGGTAAATTATCTATTACTTCTGATATGAGACATAGTCCTAATGGTAATGATTATTTTACAATTACTGTCCATTGGATTGACCATGAATGGAACATGCAAAAACGAATATTAGGATATAAATATGTTGAAGAAACTAAAACCGGTTCTTATATAGCAACAAAAATAAGCTCAATTTTACAATTTTATGGAATATGTGATAAAATAATGAGTGTCACTTTAGATAATGCTTCTAATAATTTAAAAGCAATTGATTATTTAAAATGTAGACTTTGTCCAATTGATAATAATTTTTTTCATACTAAGTGTGCCGCACATGTGTATAATTTGATAGTAAAAGATGGTATTTCTCAAATTGGAATTTCTTGTGAAAAAATTAGACTTGCTTGTAATTGAATTTTTAAAGCTAAAATAAAAGCTAGAATTACAAAATTTAAAAATCGTTGTAAAGAATGTGGACTTGAATATAGAAAAGTTCCAAATGAAGTATGCACTAGATGGAATTCTTTATTTGAAATGCTTCAAGTTGCTTATATTTTATCAAGAGCCGGTACAATTAGTTTTTAATGCTCATAATGCAGACCCGAATTTGAGAATTGGCTATGAAGATTAGGAAAATACAAAAGAACTTATTGAATTTTTAAGTGTTTTTTTATAAAGCAACGAATGCTGCTTCTGGTCAATATTATCCAACTATTTCTTCTGTTTTAGTAAATATTTGTGCTATTTCATCTGAATTTGTAAAAAATAAAGGAAAGATCGATTTGAAGATTCCCTTGCTTTTATGATTGAAAAATTCAAAAACTATTTTTTCCCTATTCCTCAAATCTATTTGACTGCTACTACTTTCAACCCAAATTACAAATTAAAAGGTGTTGAAAAGATTTATGCAAATTTAAAAATTAAAGATGATGAAACTCCTAGTGTTGAATATTGTAAAAGTAGCATATATATAAAAGCTAGAGAGTTATATAATACATATAAATGTATGGAAAAAAATATTCCAATAGTTGAACCTACATCTTGTAGACCTAGAAGTTATGATACGGATGAATGATTATTTTCAGCTTGAATCATCTACTAATAATGATTTTGATTTACATTTCAAACAGGCACGGGNGTTGAACCTCCATCTTGTAAACCTAGAAGCGATGATACGGATGATTGGATGGATGGTTATCTTGAGCTTGAATCATCTACTAATAATGATTTTGATTTATATTTCAATCAGGCACGGGAAAAGATTAGGCATGAAAAAGGACAACTTCAAGCTCCAATATTAGTATGGTGGAAGAATCGTGAAAATCAATTTCTAACCCTTGCTAGGATTGTTCGAGATGTGCTAGCGATTCAAGCATCATCGGTCGCTTTGGAGCAAGCCTTTAGTGCGGCGAGATTTATGATTGGAGATCATCGATATTCATTAGCAAAGGATAGTTTGGAAATATCGGTGTTGTTTCGAGATTGGGTTAATGTCGAAAGAAGAAATACCGGACTACCACAATTAAATAGCCAAATAGAAGACGAAATAGATGAAATATTGGGTGATAATAGTGATGATGGAATGGAAGCAATGAAAGAAGAACGACAAATACAAGTTCCAAAAAAATGTTTCCTTTGAAATGATACAAAAGTTACAAAAAGATTTTAAAAAAAGTTTCAATTATTAGTAGTTAGTACTTAGTACAATAATTAATATTTAATACCTAGATTATGTACTCTTTTTCTCTTTCTAATATATTTTCTTTTAAAATAGTCTTTTATATTTAATCCAACTATCCAAGGCATTTTACAAATTTAATTTTCAATTATTTTAATATTAGTTTAAACTTTAAACTTTAATATAAAATTGAATTTTAAGGTTTAAACTTTAAATTCAATATAAACTTTAAAGTCAATTTTAAACTTTAAATTCAAATTTTTAATAAAGTCAATTTTAAACTTAAATTCAATTGAAACTTTAAAGTTTAAAGTTTCAAATTGAAGTTTTTAATAATATAATATTATTAATTAATAATATAATATTATATAGTAATTAAAGTTAAATAAAAAAACATATCGGTACACAATGATCTGGTAAGAACCGGTTCAGGTCTGATCCAAACCGGTTCCTATTCGGTAACTAAGGGACCGGGTGGAACCTTTGGGAATTTCCGGTAAAATCGGTTTCGGTAAATAAATCCGGTAACGTGTCCCGGTTTCGATAAAATCGATCCTGTTGATCCGGTCCTGTCCAATTGACAGCCTTAACCTACAGTATGTAGGTCGTGTCATGGTCCTAGACCCTCAGACCCTACCCAAGTAGGCCAACCACGGACCACACCTATGGTCCGTGGTCCATTCCATGGGTCGTGGGTGGCCAACGTGGTTTGATACCTACAACTTCTGAAAAAGCTGCTATATTGGTCTTTTGGATACGGGGTGTTACAATATCTCTCCCTTGGGACCATTCGTCCTCGAATGAGATTTGAACTGGTTCTAAAAGAGTAGGAATGGAACTAACAACCCAACCTACAATGCGATGCATACAACTGAGGATCTATCGACTCCAAGCTAGGACGTTCTCAAAACATCTTAAGACGGGTGAAACTAACTCTAGCTGCCCATTATGCATGCAATGCACATAAATAAGGAGGAAACATCAACACCAAGCTCGACATACTCAAATGCATCATAAGGTTAGGAACTACATCTAGCAACCCAATATGCATGAAATTTCAACATTTCTCATTTTCAAGGAGGAACTACCTTCTCCAAGTTAAAGCATGCACAACATGTAGCTCATATGCAATTCACTCTCAAAAAGCATATATAAAGCATGTTCATCAATTCATCCCATGAAGTATATAGGCAACTCATACTCAATGCACAACAACATAAGGAAAATTAATCATATAAACTCATTTTCTTTCAAAACACTAGTTTTCATGAACATGCATCACATAAGGAAATCATGGAAACACATAAAACACATGACTCCCAAAACAAGGCCAAACCAAGAAAAACTCATTACCTCAAGCTAGAATAGGAGTAGAAGGAAAAATATGAGGATATCGGGACATCATATCGGCCTCGGCCTCCCAAGTAGCACCCTCAACTAACTGATTCCTCCACAATACTTTCACAAAAGCTATTTCCTTGTTTCTCAACTTCTTAACTTGTCGGTCCAAAATTTCAATCGGAACTTCCTCATAAGAAAGACTCTCATCAACTCCCAACCATTCTAGGGAAACTATGGATGTTGGGTCACCAACACATTTCTTCAACATAGAGACATGGAAAATCGGATGTACCGATGCCAACTCATTTGGCAAATCTAACTCATAAGCAACCTTACCAACACGCCTCAAAATCTTATATGGGCCTATAAATCGGGGACTAAGCTTCCCCTTCTTACCAAATCTCATTACACTCTTAATGGGTGAAATTTTTAAGCAAACCCAATCATGGACATCAAACTCAACATCCCTTCTTCTCACATCGGCATATGATTTTTGCCGACTTTGAGTCATTTTCAACCTTTCTCTAATAAGTCAAACTTTCTCTATGGCCTCATGTACCAATTCGGGACCTATTAGGGCAACTTCACCCACCTCAAACTAACCTATGGGAGATCTACATCTCCTACCATACGAGGCCTAAAATGGAGCCATATCAATACTTGAGTGATAGCTATTATTGTAAACAAACTCAACCAATGGCAAATGGTCATCCCAATTTCTTTTAAAATTGATCACACAAGACCTTAACATATCTTCCAAAGTTTAGATAGTTCGCTCCGCTTGCCCATCGATTTAGGGATGAAAAGTTGTACTAAGCTTAACTTTAGTGCCAAGACCCTTTTGGAATGACTTCCAAAATTGAGAAGTGAATTGGGTACCACGATCGGAAATAATGGACAAAGGCACTTCATGTAACCTTACCATTTCTCTAAAGTACAACTCGGCATAGTCCTCCGCTGAGTAGGAAACTTTGACGGGAAGGAAATGAGCCGATTTTGTCATCCGATCCACTATCACCCAAATCGAATCATGTTGTCGCCGGGTGCAAGGCAAATCAACTATAAAGTTCATGTTCAAATCTTCCCACTTCCAAGTAGGAATGCTAATATCTTGGGACAAACCTCCCAGTTTCGGATGCTCAACCTTTACTTGTTGGCAATTTAGATACTTAGCCATAAATCCCTCAATATCCTTCTTCATCCCATTCCACCAATAGACCTCCCATAAATCACGGTACATCTTGGTAGCTCCCGGGTAAATAGAATACCGAGAACTATGGGATTCTGTCAAAATGTGTTCCCTCAAGTCACAGACATTCGGAACACATAAACAACTTTGGTATCTAAGCACCCCATCTTCCCCTTGGGAGAAAACCTCAACAGATTTCTTAAGCACCGCCTCTTTCAATTCTACCAAAATCGGATCAAGACCTTGCTTGGCTTTCATATCCGCCACAAAAGATGATTCGGAACCGTTGTGAACTATAACACCACCTTTGGTGAAATCCACTAGTTGAACACCTAGTCGATCCAATCTATGAACATCTCGAACCAACTCTTTCTTTTCTTCTTCAATATGAGCAATACTACCCATAGATAACCGACTAAGAGCATCCGCTACAACATTAGCTTTACCGGGGTGATAAAGGACACACATGTCATAATCCTTCAATAACTCAAGCCACCTTCTTTAGAAAAGATTTAGATTTTTTTGATTGAACACGTATTGCAAGCTCTTGTGGTCGGTAAACACATCTACATGCACGCCATACAAATAATGCCTCCAAATCCTTAAGGCAAAAATAATCAATTCTTGAGGCATCACAAAAAACCACAAAGCCATCCGTTCCTTCTGGTAAGGTCAACACCGGAACAGAAGTAAGTCTATCTTTCAACTTTTGAAAACTCTTCTCACAAATCTCGTCCCTTCGGCGATGCCCAAAATCTTCCTTCATCTCGCCTTTTTGGTTTGTCTTTTCACTAACCATTCTGTAACTTTAGGAGAGCTGAGTTTTCATCGTCGATCCAGTCAGTAATTCGCCGAGTTGCACACTTCATCGCCGAGTTCACTTTTCCCAGGGCTAGCACACTGGTGAGCTGAAGTACCACTCGGCGAGTCGCCAAGTGGTCTTGGCGATATCAGCTTTTCTTGTCTTTATCTTTTTCAACTTTTCCACTCCTTTTTTGCCCAATTGTCCTTGCCTTGCTCTTTTGCCTTCATAGCTGCAAATTAGCACTTAAACATCATTTTAGAGCATAATATAGGCATTGAGGACACTAAAACTATGAAGATTAAGCCATAAATGAGTCGAAATCTCAAACTCATTAGGGACCTTCGAGAAGTCGTTGTAGGTCCATTTCTGAGGTAATGTTTTACTCCTTAGACCTTTATTTGGCCTTTAATATACCTTGAATTGGTAGGCTTAGGGCATCTTCTTCATGTGTGTAACAACGAATCTTGAATCAGTAGGCCAATGGCATCCCTTTCATAAATGGCTAATGAAGTACTCTAAGGTTTTGTCTTGAATCGATAGGTCAATGGCATTCCTTTCATGATGAGTCAATGAATTAATATAATGATGAACCTTGAATCGATAGGCCTAAGGCATTCCTTTCATGAGTGACTAATAATGAACCTTGAATCGATAGGCCAATGGTACCCCTTTCATGAGGATTCAATGAGCTATCATAATAATGTACCTTGAATCGATAGGCCAATGGAATTCCTTTCATGTGTGTAATAATGTACCTTGAGTCGGTAGGCCAATGTCATCCCTCTCATGTGCAATAATGCTAAAAGAGAATGAACTACTCTATGGAATTTAATGCTTAGCACCGAGTGGATATTGTGCGGTGGAAGCTCTCCCTATGTTAGGCCAGGTTTTCTAATAAAAACCTCCTTATCCCATAACTATGTGCCCACATAGGTTATAGCTAGTGGATCCACCTAAGCTAAATTACCGGTTCTACATTAGGCAAGTAGAGCAACCCATTACGGTGTTGGATAGACACCGGATTCCATGAGTTGCTCACATGGTCTGTCGACTAGGGCTTATTTCCATCATATGAGTTATGTGCTATGGTTACTCAAGAGGTCCTACGAAGTGTGGGTGGTAGTACGGGATGTCATTCATGCATTGCACGAGTAGGCTTTGAGAGTGGCTATAGTGTATTTCTCAAATGGCATAAGGTCTAAAGAAATGAATGTGCTTATAATGATGCTATTGAGAATGTTGGCATAAATTCTAAATGAAATGATGAAGGCTTAACTTGGATTGTTGTTATGAGTTGCTTTCCTTGACATGACTTATTAAACATGAATACTTCTTGTTTATGAGTACTAACTAACGATGAAAATGAAGAATGGTGAGTATGTCGATGGTGGCCTCAAAGGGATACTTAGTATGAGTGGTATTATGGGATGTCATTCATACATTGCACAAGTATAACTTAGGGTTACCTAAGAGATGGTTCTATTACGTTATAATGATTTACATTTTGAATATGCTTATGTCTTATGTTTTTACACTAAAAGTGCATGATGATTTTCAAACTTAGTAAATGCATGCTTTTCAACTAAAATTTCCATTTTGGCATGTTTTCAAGGATTTTGTGCATGGCAATCACACTTAGTGCATTTTTGTACTAACCCATATTTCTTCTACATTTTTCTACAAAGTGTAGGTTCCGGCATTTGAGGTGATCTTCCTTCTAGTTCTAAGCTTGGATTGACTATTCTCCAAAGCTTGTGGTGAGTCCTCATGGATCCGAGGACAAGTGATGCCTAGTTGTTTTGTTTCCTTTCATTGTATTAGACTTTCAGATTCTATTGTAAGGGTTGTGACCCTATTTGAGACTTCGATTGTAATAGATGGCTAAATGAGACTATGTCTAGACTTCCGCTTGCTGTGATAAAAGACCTCGATTGTATGGATAAAAGTTTTAAATTCCGCACCATTTTCTATTATCTTATGTCATGATATGCTATAAGGTTTGTATAAGGCTTTTCGGAGTCTTGTATGATGTGTCACGTCCGGGGTGTAGGCTCAGGTCGTGACAAATATGGTATCAGAGCACAAGATTTTGGGATGGTTTTAGGATGATGTCTCATAAGCCACATCTAGTAGAGTCTTGTTCATGAGTGTGAAGCACGCCACATTTATGAATGAGAGGCTATAAGATGTTAGGAAGTTACACTTTTTTCATTACTCTTAAGTCGTGCCATAGAGTTTAACTCTATAAAGTCCTTTTCCTAACCCTTCTCTTGTGTCTTCAGGATATGACTACAAGAAGGGCGAATGCAAGAAGAAGGGAAAAGAAGATTGTGAATGAAGGAGTTTATCTCCAAAATCCTTAAGCTCCTCAAGCTCCTATTGATGTGGGGGCTATGACAAATGTGGAAATAAGGTCAGCTCTCCAATTATTGACTCAAGTCATGACAACTCAAGACCAAGCCATGACGGCCCAAGCTAATAGGGGAGTTATTGCTCTGGCTAATCCAAATGTGAATTCGGCTGCTTCAAGGATTAGGGACTTTGCTAGAATGAATCCTCCCGAATTCCATGGCTCCAAAGTGGAGGAGGACCCTCAAGAATTTGTAGAAGAGGTTTACAAGATGTTAGATGTCATGGGAATGAGTTCGGTAGAGAAAACGGAGTTGGCTGCTTATCAATTGAAAAGTGTTGCTCGAATTTGTTATGATCAATGGAAGGGTGAGAGACCCGTAGGAGCGGGCCCAGTAGATTGGGAATTGTTTAAGTCGGTCTTTCTTGATAGATTATTTCCCCTAGAGTTGAGGGAGCGAAAAATGCAAGAGTTCATAAATCTTCGACAAGGGGGCATGCGTATAAAAGAGTACGCTCTATAGTTCACCCAACTATCCAAGTATGCTCCAACCATGGTGGCAGACTCAAGGACTAGAATGAATAAGTTTGTGATGGGAGTGTCCTAATTAGTAGTCAATGAATGTCGTTCGGCAATGCTTATCCCAAGTATGAGTATTTCGAGTCTTATGGTCTATGCCGAATAAATTGAGGAGCAAAAGCTTAAGAAAATGAATAGGGAGGTGAAGAGAGCTAGGTCCGATGAACAAGGTCAAACAAGGTTCAAAAGGAGGTCTTTCAACCAAGATCCTTCCAACACTCCAAGGGCTAACAAAGAAAAAGGTAATGGGTCTCCATTTCCTAAACCTACTTGCACCAATTGTGGAAAGAAGCACCATGGGAAGTGCCTAGCCGGTAGGGCTGGCAAGGGGATGGGGTCAGGGACTGGGGGACAGGGACTGGGAGACGGGACAGTATAGGGGACACCTTGGCCGGGATTCAGGGGGTACCGGGATTGGGGGGATAAAAATTTGTCCCATCCCGTCCCACTATATATACGGGATGGGACGGGGTTTGGCGGGACAGGACGTGGGATTTTTATTTTTTTTATATGTTATTTATTTGTATTGAAATTATATGTTATTGAATAGCAGTTTTAGTTTATTTAGTTTTCAATAATATTTTTAGCTAATAAAAAATGCTTAAGTTTTCAAATTTCAAATTTCAAGTTTCAAGTTTCAAATTTCAAATTTGAGAAGTTCAAATTTGTATTTTAAATATTTTAAAAGAATTTAACTTGCAATAGTGATGTAGTCTTTTGTTTTGATTTAATACAAAAAATAATTAAATATTAGAAGTTACAATTTACAAATATTAGTGGAGTTAGTATTTTAAAATTAAAATTAAAATTCAAGACAATAGTTATATAAAAAAAAAAGACTTGAATAAAGCCTTCAAATTTATTCAATTAAATCTAATTGCAACTTAGAACTTAGAAGTTACAATTTACAAATATTAGTGGAGTAACTAATCTACGCGGCCACCTTCTAGGAAGGGTTCTGTTTCAATAAGTTCTCATATGTAAAACTAATATTTGTTACAAATATTAGATGAGTAACTAATTTACGCAGCCACCTTCTAGGAACGGTTCTATTTCAATTAGTTCTCGGATGTAATCTAGTAATTGTATTCTCCTTTAAAATTCAATTCTAATTGTCGCATCATATCGACGGTAACATCCTCCGGTGTTGGCAAACTTGCTAGAAACTCTTGTGACTCTAATTCATCATCACTAGATCCAATTACCGCATTAATTCAAGCTTCTTGTTTGGAACTTAACTTTGGCAAATTATAATTCCTCCTCTCGGCGTTGACCCAGTCTCTAAATAAAACTGATGTTTCCAAACTTTCTTCCGTCAATGAATGTCTATGATCGCCAAGTTGAAACCTTGCCGCACTAAAAGCAGCCTATGATGCAACTAATAAAGCTTGAATAGCTAGAACATCACGAACCATTTTGCTCAAAATTGGAAATGCAACGCTCCGCCTCCTCCACCGTGCTAATAATTGTTCATTGCCATCTCTATCTTCCACTGTTTCTAAAGATTGATTCAGATATTCTTCAAAATCATCACGGTTAGTAGAATTAAGATCAAGAAAACCTCGCATAAAACTTGAAATTCGAGCTTTACTCTTAGGATTAGAAGTTTGACTAACTTCTCCTTGAGTATTTTATGTAGTTCTATATTTTTCTTACAAAATATTTGCTTCTACTTTTATGCTAGACTTACATATTTCTCAAGTTGGATTTTTCTCCGGTAAAATTTCTAAAGTATCATAAAAAGTATCAACAAGTCCCTGCACACCTCGTAATTTATAGTCAGGATGAGGTAAAGTAGCAATTAAAAAAATTTGAGGAATAGGGAAAAAATATTTTTAAAATTTTTCAATCATACCTTCAATTGCAACTCTAAATTTTTCAATTTTTTTGTATTTAGAAAATTGAATTGAAATAACACAAATATTTATTAATACTAACGAAATAGTAGGATAATAAATTCCAGAAAACATGGTTGTAGCATCATAAAAAAATCTTAAAAATTCTAATAGTTCATTAGTTTCTTCCCAATCTTCTTCACAAATTCTCTCTAATGGGTCAGCATTATGAGCATTAAACACCATTTGTATGGGTCCTTTATATTCGTAAGCAACTGAAAACATTTCGTAAAAAGAATTCCACCTTATTTTAATATGTCTTGGAATTTTTCTTGGTGGCAAATCACATAGTACACAACGCTCATTAAATTCCCTAATTCTAGCATCTCTATGAACATAAAAAATCTAGGCAACAACATATTCAATTTTCATCCAACCACATTTAAATAATGAAATACCATCTTGTACAACTAAATTTAATACATGTGCAACACATCTAACATGAAAATAATTAATATCAATTGGACATAATCTAGTTTTTAACATACTAACAGTGTTTGTATTATTAAATGCATTATCTAATGCGATAGACATTACTTTATCTATAAGCATGTAATAATCTAGAACACTCAAAATATTTGAAGCTAAATATGCACCAGTTTTTTTCTCTACACATTCTTTATAACTTAAGATTCTTTTTTGCAAATTCCAGTTATGATCAATCCAATGTGCTGTAACAGTTAAATAATCACATCAATTAATACTATGACCCATGTCCGAAGTTATAGACACTCTACAATCTAATATGCTAAATATACAATGAAGATATTGACAATGTTTACCTTGATATACAAAAACATCAGATTTAATAGTATTTCTTGAAAAACCTCTATAAGTAGGATTATAAGTTTGTTGAATATATTCAATAAACCGGGATGTGAAGGAAAACTATAAGGTAAATCACAAACAGAAACCATTTTAGCTAAATTTTTGCGATCTCTTTCCTTATTATATTTACGTTGTGCTAGTGGACCACCGGGGTTAGAAGGATCTAATGTTCCTTGAACCATGTTAGAAGCCCCTACCGATTCATTAACATTAATATTAAAATCATTAACTGGATTCCTTTTTTTCTATCGGCTAATGATTTAGCTTCTTTATATTGAATCGGCACACAAGATAACAAATGTCTATATAACCCTCCCCCCCCCCCCCCNCCACCTTTACCTCCACCTTGTTTAAGTTTAAAAGGTTGCTTACACTTATTACAAATAGCAATAGAGTTTTCCTTATCTAAAGTCATAAATTGCTACACAACAGAAGTTTTAGGGCGTTGATACTTCACCTTCTCCCTTATAGGAGGTATAAGGGGTGGGAGTCCACAATTTTTCTCCGTTGAATTTGTAGTTTCATTTGAAATTTCTGTCACCGGACTAGTAGGTGTATCTTCTAATTCATCTTCTCCCGAACCAACTTCTACTTCTTCACCTGAATTTTCATCAAGATAAGGATTAATATCACCATAAATTTGTTGTAAAATTTCATGATCGAGTTGAACATTTGAATCAATATCATAGAAGTATCATCAACATAAGTAGAATCATTTGTATTAAATCTAACTCTAGACATTGATTTAGAAGAAGTACCACCACATTTACTCTTATTTTTTTCCTTACTACTTTTTTTATTAAAATTAAATAATTTACTAATGTCACTTGGTTCTTTCTCTTTTCCTTTACCTCTATCTTTTTTGCTATAACTCATATTTAATTATATGTAAAGTGTAATATAAAAATAAAAATAACACAAGAATTAATGACGAAAAATAAAATATAAATATTATGAAACGAATGTACCAAACGTCTGCGTTAATAGCAGACGTTATAACCGATTCTTGAAGCTTGTAGTTTGTCGTAACTTGTAATTTGGAACTCCAATACTTGATAGCAAATATGAGAATTATTTATATTATGATATAATATGAAAATTTACAATTGAAATATATGTATTATGATATAAGATGAGACTTAAATGGAATAAAAAATTGAGACTTAAGATTGAGAGGATATAGAAAATAGATGAGAGAATAGATGATTTTGTAAGAAATAATAAGGGATAGAGCGGTATTTATAATATTAAAAATGGGTTAAAGTGTATTAATGATAACTTGAAGGTTTAAATTAAATATTAAAAGTAAGGGGTGGTAGGGGGTGTTGGGGAAGTGAAACAGATGAATAAATCCGTTGGGGGGCCCACTAGTCGTTGCCCCAACAATCCCCAACGGATATAATTCAAAAAGAAATAGGGGATCCCGCGAAACCGGCCTGTTCAGCCGGGCCGGGACCGGGTCGACCGGGACCAAAGGGTGAACCGGCCCCTAACCGGTCCCCTATCCCGAATCCCTCCCAACCCACGAAAAGTGACGGGACCAAGTCCGGTGAGCCGATTCTCGAACAGGTCGCGAGCTGACCTGATCTCCCTGCCAGCCGTACTAGCCAGTACGGATGGTTGCTATGGTTGTGGAAAGAGTGATCAAGTGAAAAACACTTACGTCCAAACGAAGAGAGGCCAAACAAGTTTCTCTTAGTGGCCCAGATCCCAATGCTCCAAAGTATGCTCGTTTCTATGCACTCCGAGCTAGAGAGGACAAAGGAGCCCTTCCGGATGAAGGCACCGATATGTCGATGACTCCTTAAAGATGTAAATGTTTTATTAAGGTCCCTATGCTATTTGCTAGATTTTTATGTTAGCCTTAGTATGGATTTACTCCCAAGGGGGAGATGGTATGCTTGGAAGGCAAGGTTGAGAGTTCCGATATCTTTATCTCTTTCTTCTATTCCTATTCAAGCTTGAGACAAAGAGTTCTTTATGGTTTGTTTCATGTTTTGGAGACATGTGTGATTTATGATTTTCCATGACTTCCTTATGTTATGCATGCATGTTCTTGATGAAATTTATGTTTAATGAGAAAATGAGTTTTCATGATTTATGTATGTCATGTTGATATGCATTTAGTATGAGTTGTCTATATGCTTCATGAGATGAATTGTTGAATATGCTCAAATGTGATTTTGAGGGTAATTGCATAATTTGCTTCATGATGTTGAGTTAAGCATGCTTTGAGTTGGAGAAGGTAGTTCCTCTTATGAATATTGAAATGTTGAAGTTTTCATGCATAATGGGTTGTTATATGCAATTCCTACTTCCTTGTGTTGCAATGAGTATGTCGAAATGGAATTGATGTTTTCTCATTTAAATGATGCATTGTTTTGATGTTTCATGCATAATGGGCTGGTAGTCTTGAATATTTAATTCCGTGAAATATTTGGAAGTGTCATTCAAGGACAAATGTTCCCAAGGGGGAGATATTGTTATGACTCGAAAAATTAGTAGGTGAAACTAGAGCCTTACGTAAGAGTTTTAGAGTTTGTTGTGTGGGTCAATGTGGTAAAAGGACTTCTCATACGCAGGATGAGGGGTTTAAGGGTTAAACATCAAGGTACGACTCCCCAAGGACCAACCAAGGGTCCTTGAAGAGGACCCTAAAACTGGCCCAAAAAGCTGTCAAAAATAGCCTACCCACGAAAGAACACCCACGAGTCGTGGGTGGACCCACACCTCGTAGTTGGGGGTCGTGGGTCAAGGCTGGACCTTCCCCCCCCCCCCCCCCCCCCNCCATGTCTGACCAGTACAGTATGTGGGTCCATCCACGCCCCGTGGGTGGGGGTCGTGGATGGGGTCCTGTAGACTGCCCAAATTCGACCAATGCTAAGGGTTCTTAGGTAATTTCCTTTTTAATTATTTCAATGTAGGGTCGTTTTATATTGTTTATTTAGACCTATATAAGGGTTTTTAAGCTATTCATTTACCCTTACACTTCATAAATCTCAACTACCCAAATCATAACCAACTTAACCCTTTCCCAAAATCTTTTCTCTAAAAACTCCATTGAAGAAAAAGAGGAAGATCAAGTTAGGGCTTGAAAGAGGGGGTTTCTCACACGATTTTGGTTGGATTCTTTCATCTAAGGTATGGTAGACTTGATTCATGGAAAGCTTTCTTCCATGGAGTCCCCAAACTTCCAATTTCAAAGAATAAAAATCTCCAAAACCTAGGGTTTTCACTCCAAGTCATGGATTCTTTCTAAAACCGTTTTCAATGTTTTAATTATCATATATTAAGATTGATTTTTTGTTTTATGGTGGTTTTATGATAAAATCTCCCATGAATCCATGAATTTCCCATAACTCTAATTTATGACTATGCGATGTGGGTGAATTGTAGTAAGATGAATACTATGAAATTGTTCTTGTAGTAGTTTAAGTACTTGAATTATGTTATTATCCATGCCTAATTGTAGTAATTCCAGGTGTGTTGGTGAATTATGATTCATGGTCCTTTAAGAGAAAATTGTGAGAATATGGTATAATCATGATGCTTATGTACATTCTTTGTGAATATATTGAAAGTAATGTGATCATGACTATAATGCAATTGTGGTGTTGTTGAAAGGCTATTCACAATTATACACTTGTGAATGATGATTACATGTTGTGAAAGGCTTCTCAATGTATAATATACCTTGAATTGGTAGGCTTAGGTCATCCTCTTCATGTGTGTAACAATGAATCTTGAATCGGTAGGTCAATGGCATCCCTTTCATAAATGACTAATGAAGTACTCTAAGGCATCGTCTTGAATCGATAGGCCAATGGCATTCCTTTCATGATGAGTCAGTGAANACTTGTGAATGATGATTACATGTTGTGAAAGGCTTCTCAATGTATAATATACCTTGANCATTTGAGGTCGGAAATTTTTAGGTCGGTATTCACTGTTTTTTTAGTAGTGGTAACAATGAATCTTGAATCGGTAGGTCAATGGCATCCCTTTCATAAATGACTAATGAAGTACTCTAAGGCATCGTCTTGAATCGATAGGCCAATGGCATTCCTTTCATGATGAGTCAGTGAATTAATATAATGATGAACCTTGAATCGATAGGCCTAAGGCATTTCTTTCATGAGTGACTAATAATGAACCTTGAATTGATAGGCCAATGGTACCCCTTTCATGAGGATTCAATGAGCTATCCTAATAATGTACCTTGAATCAATAGGCCAATGGCATTCCTTTCATGTGTGTAATAATGTACCTTGAGTCGGTAGGCCAATGGCATCATTGTCATGTGCAATAATGCTAAAAAAGAATGAACTACTCTATGGGGATTTAATGCTTAGCACCGAGTGGATATTGTGGGGTGGAAGCTCTCCCTATGTTAGGCCAGGTTTTCTTGTAACAACCTCCTTATCCCATAACTATGTGCCCACATAGGTTATAGATAGTGGATCCATCTAAGCTAAATTACCGGTTCTACCTTAGGCAAGTAGACCAACCCTTTACGATGTGGGATAGACACCGGATTCCATGATTTTCTCACATGGTCTATGTCGGTTAGGGCTTATTCCCATCATGTGAGTTATGTGCAATGGTTACTCAAGAGGTCCTATGTAGTGTGGGTGGTAGTATGGGATGTCATTCATGCATTGCACGAGTAGGCTTTGAGAGTGGCTATGGTGTGTTCCTCAAATGTCATAAGGTCTAAAGAAATGAATGTGCTTATAATGATGCTATTGAGAATGTTGGCATAAAGGCTAAATGAAATGATGAAGGCTTTACTTGGATTGTTGCTATGAGTTGCTTTCCTTGACATGACTTATTAGACATGAATGCTTCTTGTTTATGAGTACTAACTAACGATGAAAATGAAGAATGGTGAGTATGTCGATGGTGGCCTCAAAGGGATACTTAGTATGAGTGGTATTATGGGATGTCATTCATACATTGCACAAGTATAACTTAGGGTTACCTATGAGATGGTTCTATTACGTTATAATGATTTACATTTTGAATATGCTTATGTCTTATGTTTTTACACTAAAAGTGCATGATGATTTTCAAACTTAGTAAATGCATGCTTTTCAACTAAAATGTCCATTTTGGCATGTTTTCAAGGATTTTGTGCATGGCAATCACACTTAGTGCATTTTTGTACTAACCCATATTTCTTCTACATTTTTCTACAAAGTGTAGGTTCCGGCATTTGAGGTGATCTTCCTTCTAGTTCTAAGCTTGGATTGACTATTCTCCAAAGCTTGTGGTGAGTCCTCATGGATCCGAGGACAAGTGATGCCTAGTTGTTTTGTTTCCTTTCATTGTATTAGACTTTCAGATTCTATTGTAAGGGTTGTGACCCTATTTGAGACTTCGATCGTAATAGATGGCTAAAAGAGACTATGTTTAGACTTCTGCTTGCTTTTATAAAAGACCTCGATTGTATGGATAAAAGATTTAAATTCCGCACCATTTTTTATTATCTTATGTCATGATATGCTATGAGGCTTTTCGAAATCTTGTACGCAATCACGTCCGGGGTGTAGGCTCGGGTCGTGACAACAGGATAACCTATGATTCAACAAAGCAAGCAGAATAGCCTTGTGCACCAAAACAGAAAGCAGTGAGCCAGTCCCGGAAGAAGGTATAAATGAATACATGACCTTTTTTGGTTGCATAAGCTATTAATAACAGTGTTTTGTATATGTATGCTAATAGAGAAAACCCCGAATCATAATCTATGGCAATACATATAAATAAATATTCACTACTATAACACTCCAGCATCTCCGCACGACTGAATGAGCACACTAGTAATTCACAGTAGATTTGATTGCATCCAGTATCTGCAACCAAAAACAAGGCAGTACTTTGGTCAAGAGGTCAAGAGTGAAATCTTTTGAAAATGAAACAAGTTTCATGTCCTGTTACCTTGTTCTTTGTAGGCAAGTAGAAGGGCTCGAACACCAGAGGAAAAGGAGTATCTAACCCACACACTCTGGCCACTGGAGCTTCTAACTGCAAAACCACCCAAATATTAACACTTACAAATTAAATAGTCCAACACGTGATGTCATAACCAAATATTGGAACATGAAAAAATAATAGATAGGTATACAAACATGAGAACACGTTGAGGCGCATGGAACCTATGTTAATGACCCACTCACACTTAGGCGCAGTAACAGGCCAAAAGTTACACCTATATATTTGGAGGAATACTCCACTACAGGGACCAACAAAGGGGCAAATGTGTCAGACATGCATGCCAAAAGCCATTACACAGGTAGTACATAGGATTCCCCTCCAAGCAACAAAGCCTATAAATAGAAAAGAGATATAAGGCTACCGGATATGCATATTCTGAGAGCTTATTTCTTTTCTTAGTTTTCCTTTCAGTTGCTTTCCTTAGTTAAATGGGTGTAGTTTTTATTCTCAGCAAGTTCTGATTCCCTAAAAGCTTGTTTTCCTGATCTGTTTATCAATACAAGTTAGTTCATATCATTTGGTATTTTCATTGACCCTCCTCTACAAATGGATGACGGGGCACATAATACCCGGCTAAAAACATTGGATAAAGCTCTAAAACAGGTCCAGGAACAAGTTGTTTCCTGTAACAAGAGCTTCGAATCCATGGCTGCTATGATTCAGAGCCATACTTTTCCATGTTTCATGATATTTTTTCTCAGCTCTCCTCCCTACAACTTAACCAGTCAGGTAACAACCAGCAAAAAGCCCTGTTTCCAGTGTTCCATCTCTGCCCACCATGCCACCTCCATAAACCTTCTACCACCAACACACCACTCCCATTTAGAATCCCATTTTCTCCCCTTTTCCTCCACAACCCAAGTTTCCTCTTCTTCTCCCTTCGAATCCGCATGCAGCGTTTCGTCGTGACAAACCAGCCCCAATCGATTTGCCTAAATTTGATGGAGCTCACGTTGAGAGCTGGGTGTTCCAAGCTAATCAGTACTTCAAAGTCAATGGGGTTTCTGATAAACAACGCCTTACACTGGCCCCTTTTTACCTTGAGGGTGATGCTCATCACTAGTTTCGATGGATGTACAGAAATCACCCATTGATTGACGGGGAGCATTTCACTTGAGCTTTGGTGACACGTTTTGGTGCAAAAACACTAGAGGCTCCTGAAGGTGTTCTGGCAAAACTCCAAATGACCTCATATGTTTGCGAATATCTTTCTCAATTCGAGAAGATCGCAAATCGGACATCGGGTATGGCACTGCACTAACTGATGCACACATTTATATCGGGAAGTCTGAGGCATTAGCTTTTCTCCCTGTTGATCTTAATGATGCTATTGGGATGGCTTATTTACACGAGCAAAAGTTATCATCAGGCTTGGTAAGCCCAACTAATTTCATCATGTTCACCCAGGCCCTTAATTTTTCCGGTCACTGAAATATCCCTTCCATTTCTCTGACCTCTTCCACACTAATTTCATCATGTTCATCCCATGGCCCTTCAGTGTCCCTACCTCCCTACCTGGTGTGGGTCGTGTTCCTTATAAAAAGCTTACTCCTGCTGAAATGCAACAAAAACATGAGCTCAATCTTTGTTATCATTGTGATGAGAAATGGCACAAGAACCACTGTTGCACTTCTATCCCCCACCTTCTACTTCTCTTATCGACGGACAATGTTGTGGAACTTCCACTTCCTAAAGTCGAAAAGGTCGTTGAGAAGTCTACTCCTTGTACTGAGGAAGCACCAGTTCCAGCTGTCAGTTACCTCGCCTTATCCAGCTAACACCCCACCACCCTTCGTTTCTACGGTAATATCAAGGAATCTCCCGTTAAGGTTCTTCTTGATGGGGCTAGCACTCATAACTTTATGCATCCTCGTGTGGCCAATTTTCTCAAACTACCAATTGAGACCTCATCCCAATTTTCAGTTCTTGTGGGTAGTGGTCATACACTAAGATGTTTGGGGGTCGTTCCTCAGGTCTCACTCACCATGCAAGGATTTACTCTTTGCACTAATTTTCTTATCAGACTTTCACAGATCTGATATGGTATGGTTGCGCACTTTGGGTCCTTTAGGTTATTCCTCCACTTTCTCATTTCAGTTGTAGTAGGAAGTTACTTCCTTGTTTCCAGATGGGTGGTTAATCCACCAGTATTGTATTTAACATTATTTGCATTTAGTGAAATGATAAGCAGAAAATTAGTCAAGTTTTTGAGTACTTCAAACACAAGAGATGGCAGGTTCTTTCTTAACGAACCAGCACCATAGGTAGAAAAAAGAAAACCTCTTTCTAGACTCCTAATTCACTCAACATTAACTTTGATTTTGTCTTGCAACGTCCCATAGCTAGATCCATAACAAGGGATAGTAACAAAATACTTATATACCATAGTGATATGCAGCATCCTGTAATGTTTACATGCAGCTACAGCATGGAGTCCAGCCAGGAGAAATGACAGGTTACTTTTTCTATCCTTACTTTTTCTATCCTGTCGTTTAGTTTTAGTTTGGGTAATGCTCTTAACTCCCTAATTTCACATGGAATTTAGTACTTCTATGTGAGGGAAAAAAAACTGAAATTAAAAGCAAGCAATAAGGTGCAAACAAATGCTTAGTGTAACATGCATCTCAAATCTTAATTGATGAATCTCCTATGGAACAAAAGCAACACATGGCATTATTAGCAGAACAAAGGAGGATGAGCAAGGAAGTATTGTTTGTGCTTTTTGCTTGACCTTGTTTGTAAAAAAGTCTCTCTTTATATTGCAAAAACTGTAATCTTAAAGCAGTACTTTCTCATCCTTGTTTGTAAAACAGAGACTATTTTTTTTCCTGGCAGATGTAAACTCTGTTAAGTGAAATTACAAGTAGCTGAACTGTAATATCAGCATCTATTTTACAGCAGTGAACATGATCCCGCTGATAGAAATTTTCACATTTCAAGGCATCCCAATTTCTTCAAATTGGAGAATTTCAAGACTACATTCTCTTGCATGCTGCTGCAGCAGAATAGATTAGTCAATTTAACGCAATGCTGCCTCTTCTGTATGTCCAGTTGAGCAAGTTCTGATTCATTGAATTCTTTAAAGTCTCTCTTTTATATTGCAAGTACTGCATTTTGTTTAGATAGAGATGCGCCAATTGACCATGGGTACATAAGTTCTAATTTATCGAATTTTCTGAAAGTCTCTCTTTTATATTGCAAGTGCTAATTTTTGGATAGAGATGTGTATATTGTCCATGGACATGTGCACCTTACTAATTGTTAAGTCTTGAGGCCAAGGATTAATTGGCCTAAAGCAGGACCCAGTAACTGAACCTGAGATACAGCATGTGGCAAATACTTCAATTTTTACAGATGCTAGACAACACTGACGGGTTCAGTAGCCTCACCCGGTCCCTCAAGTAAGATATGACCCCTAAGTCCAAGGTCACAAGGTGTATGTTCAGAAGCTCTAAGCTATCTGTGTTATCTGAAACCACCAACGTACCACCCATTATTCTTTAAGAAAGCATGTTTTTAACTATGTTTTGCAAATCGATATGCACAGACATATGACCTAGTACAGGAGATCTTATAGAGTTTTAACACTTTCAAGGTGATCCAGAAAATAAAAGGGATACTAGAAGAAGAAGTGTACAAGGAAACCTAAAAAAAAGTAAAATGCTTACTCTCGTGAAGCAACGTTCAACTATAGATGCAGATATTTCAGCACCAAATCCACCTGTCACAGGAGCTTCATGACTAATCTACAAACAAGAAATTTACGGTAAGTTATTTAGGATGAAATGGCCCTCTTCAATTCCGTACATATGGTAAAATACACACCAGCAGCCTTCCTGTCTTTTTGACAGAGGCCTCTACCGTTTCCTTGTCCCATGGTATTAAAGTTTTAAGGTCTATCAGTTCACAAGAGATCCCCTCCTGCAGAATATACATATTCAGAAGCTGATAAGTAATCCAGGTTTTTACATAAGAACTACAATTGAAAGATAAATTGACACACATATTGTGATACTATACCAAGCGTCAGAGAGAAATTTGAGAATGCAGAAACCGAAATTTTAGTTCTCAGCGCCATGAACCATGAAATGCATTTATAAAGGTAACTAATAATATAACACGACTAGTAGAAAATTTTATTCAGGGAAATGGAATATAACAGATCTTTTAGCAATGAGTATCCACCTTTGCAGCTTCTACGCATGCCTGCTCCATAATAGAAAGCTGAGCTCCCCAACCAACTAATGTGATATCAGTACCTTCCCTGAGGACCTGCATTTAGGCATGCACTTCAGTTTCAAATTCATGATTTTAAAGATGTGGCACCTGGACCCAACTCAACCCCAAAAGCTAACACATGAGGGGAGAATTGTCAAGTCTATATAAGCAGACCACCAGTTTATTCCCCAACCAATGTGGGGCTTTTAACCCACTCTAACACACACACTCCTTCACCCCAAGGCCCGATTGGAGCGTGCACTGGGAGCCCAAACAGATACAATGTAAAGATATGGCACCTGGGACTAACTCAACCCCAAGTGCTAGCTCATGAGGGGAGGATTATCCAAGTCCATAAAGCAGACCACCAGTCCATTCCCCAACCAATGTGGCACTTTTAACCCACTCTAACAATTATAAACAACAAAAGAAGAAGTATCATACCTCTGCCTCGGATAGAGGCAACATATAATCATCTTCAGGAACTTCTTCAACAGCCATCCGGTAAAGCAACTGAAATTCATCCAGAAAGTAGTGAGTTACAGTTACAATGATCAGGCAGAACAGACTAGCAGGAGCAAGGGAAAATGAGATCACCTTTGGTTCAAAAAAAACAACTGGATTTGGGTCACGTATGCTTGACAACAGCAATCCTTTTGCTTGCTGTGGACTGCGTGGGATGACCACCTAACAGATAATGCACATAAAATTATCAAAGGTATGCATGGATTCTTATGAGGAGAAAAGAGAGGCATCTGATTTCTAGAGAAAATATATAAAGAAGTCCGGCAAATCATACAGTCTTTTTTAACTATAAATCAGATAGAACTTAAGCCTTTATTGTGAGATAAAAAAAGATAACGACGGGCAAAAACTAGAACTTAACTATAAAGTTGTCAGAGATTGGTGATATGATTATTTCATTAATACTAGTACAGGAAACAAATCATTCACCATTGTTAGTGCCTATGCTCATTAAAAGAGGAAGTGAAAAACTAATTTTGGAAGGGTATAAAAACTAATTTAGGGAGGGTATGGATACCTTAGTCCAAGGACACCTAAAGGACCAACAAATCCTTAATGAGGGAATCTGAATGAACACGTGGATAGATACAGTGATGATTTCAAGAAAATACATCAGGAAATTGTTATGGTACTAAGAATAAAGGGGCGGCTACTTTAGAGTTCGTCTTAACTTCTAGTTTTAATTTTAGCTAATACTTCCTTTAGAAAAGGGTAAATCATACTTGATAACGTTTCAAAGAGGCCCAGAGGGCGTTAGTCTAGTGGTAAGAGCACAATGCGTGATGTGCGAATTAGGCGCACTCATGGGTTTGAACTATGCAGCAGCCAAAAATCTGCATTTAAGTGGAGAAAGGTAAACGGGGGTGGGCCCATCACCCGCCGATTTTTGAGCCGTGTGCTACTGGCCCTCAAGAATTTCTTAGTTATCAAAGTGGATGAAACCACAACCAAATAGACTTCATCCTTACCAGAAGAAGTAAGAGTGCAACATGTAAGGATTGCTACGTTCTACTAAGAGAAGCTTAGCCACTCGGCATAGACTTGTTAATGCTATTGAAGAGAAAGGGTAGAGCAGAAAAGGAGAAATAGTCGCATGCAACAAAACATAGGCTGCGGACACTAAACGGCACAAGCCAACAAGAAATTAGGAACAAGCTATTAAAAGAGGGAATAAGGAACTAAAAAGTGGATGCTGAAATCTGGCGCAAGAAAACGAGAGCAAAGGGCTATCATTAAAGCCCAAAATAAAAGCTTAGATGACTTATGTCAGAAGCTAGGAGCGCGGAATGGAAAAGGGGAAATGTATAAACTAGCACATGAGAAGGAGAAGAAGGGTAAAAACTTGAACACATAAAGACGATTCCTAACAATTTTTCAAATGAGATGAGATAGTGAAATCAAGAGATGGAGGTGTTATTTTGATCAATAGCTCAACTCGAATCACGAGGATAGTTTCATGCATTTGTGTAGGTTAGAAAAGTTGGCTATGCTCATAAAATTAGAGCAGCAAAAGTAGAGGATATCATGAATAATATGAGAGTTAGAAAAACCTACAGTTAAAATGGAATCTCTAAGCAGGTTTAGAAGTGTCTGGGAGAGGTTGAAACAGTACATTTTACCAAGCTATTATATGTTACCGTAAGGAGAGCAAAGCTATCAAACAAGTGGAGAAAGATTATATTGATTCCAATATGTATTACCATAAGATGAGATTTTAGAGATGAGTGATAGAGCATATACTTAGGGACAATACAACTATACCAATTTGGATTTGTGCACAGTAGAAAGCTATATTTTTTCTTTGAAGACTGATGAAAATTTATAATGAGAGGTAGAAGAATATACATGTGATACTCATAGAGAAAAAGAAATAGAGTGCCGAGGACAGTTGAGATTTATGCACACCATACCAGTCCTATACTCATTGAGCAAGAGAAAATAGAGTGCCAAGGACAATTTGGATTTTGCATGGTACATGACATATCAATATTGTTCTTGGTCTCCTAACTGTAAAAGGTTGATTCAGCATTTTCCAATTCTTAGTTTAAGAGATTAAGGGTGTTGGATTGGCTTAAAAGTTGGTCAAACCTACTTTTAAGTCAATTTTTGACTTCTGGAAGTGTTTGGCAAATATAGAAATAACTTAAAGTAAGTAAAAATGACTTAAAATAAGTTAGGAAGTGTTTGACAAGGTTAAAAAGCTTAAAATAAGTTTTAAATGACTTAAAATAAGTTAAAAACCAAAAGGAGGCCTCCCCCTATTTTTTATTTTTTGACTTAAAAGTCATTTCAGTTTGAATTTTTACTTTTGACTTAAAAGCTACTTTTTTAAGTACATCAATGAACAAAGAATGCTGCATACAGATGAAACATTACTGGAAAGTACTTTTAGGAGAAACTGAAGTAGCTAGATTTATTTTTGAAAGCAAAGTAGATGAGATTTCCTATGTAGTGCAGTGCTTGAATATAAAGCTGCCACTCACTTGGCAAATAGAATTTCTGAAGAAATAACAACTGTCACGACCTCAAAGCCGAGGGACAAACTAAGAAGGGTGCGCAACTTGGACTCCTCCCACATTTATCAGAACATGTAATAGTCTGATTCTAAGAAAAATCATACAAAAGAAACCTGACAAGTGTAAGATGCACAGAAAGATGTGGTACCTTTATACCAGGAACATGGCAGAAGAAAGATTCAGGGGATTGAGAGTGGTAATGCCCACCATGTCCTACAGCTCCATAAGGTGCTCTTATAGTTAAACCTGGAAACCATGAGCCAGTTCAGCATCTTGAAACTTCGAGAAAATGATGAACTGCAATAAAGTCATAAGTTTTCTTCCAGTTACCTCCGCAGTTGAACTGGTTACCACTCCGGTATCTGAATTTCGCAGCTTCATTGACAATCTACAAAACAAAAATTTGAAAGTCAATAAATATCATGATAAAGTGTTAGTACATGACTCAGCATAGATGCGTACCTGATCAAAAGCAGGAAATATATAATCTGCAAATTGAATTTCTGCTATAGCTCGATTGTCCTGAAATTTTAGGCAACAAAACAAAATAACAATATCAGCAAACAGTTGAGAACTATTTAGCTTTTAGTATTTAGAGCTCAGAAACTGACCATTGCAGCAAGACCAATCGCAAATCCAACTATGCCCTGCACATCAAAAACCATTAGTGGATACACTTCTTGACACAAAAAAGTGACTTGTATAAAATGAAATTCATGCTGAATTTCCTATTATTAAAACAATGAAATAGTTAGTATTATTATTTATTGCTCAGGTCTTCCACCCAAAAAGGGCTCGAGCAGACATGGAATATGGTAGATAAGCTACAGATACCTGCTCACACAAAGGAGTGTTGAAGACCCTCTGTTTTCCAAATCGGTCAGCTAGCCCAGTAGTGCAACGAAAGACACCACCAAAACCAACATCTTCGCCAAATACATAAGAACTAAGAAGAAAATTCATCTTACATCACATTATGAAGTATTCACCATAAACATGCGTATAAAATTGCAAGAAAAATAGAGAACAGGTCGATGAAGGCATAATCTTTTATTGAGCCTAAGGAGATGCTGAAATGATCAGGCATTATTTGAAAAAGTTAAGATGTTATTTAGATGCAACGTAAAGAAGGATAACAGGTCAACTAATTCCAAAAAGTCAAGTCGGAGGCGACTGGTAACTCATATGATGGAAAAGGATAAAAGCTAAATGTTCAGGCTATCGTCCTTGTACTTCTTCATAAAGTTAACGCCACTACATCATTGCATTACTTTTAGAGACTGTTCTGGCCTTTTGGACAGTAAAAGAGGCCTTTTTAGGCTAAATGTCACAATTATTCCTGTAGAAAAAGCAAAGAATGAGAAAGCTGTGGGAGCAACCTCTTTCTTATTTTGAGAAAAGCAGCCTCTTTATTTTTCTTTTCGAACAACCCCCGAACCCCTTCATGATTTAACCATTACCATTCTCATATGTTATTGCTTACAATTAGTTGGCATGCAAATAGAAAATAATAAAACATCCATGGGAAATAAGAGTGAACTAGTTCGATTTCCTAAGGTCATCTGATTATTGCAGACTCAATACTAAATTATGCTTAAAAATGAAAATATCAGATTTAAAACTAAATATCAAATACTTATGACCCTCTAGATGAGAATTGAAGGGTTGTATATTTATTTAAAAAAAGAGTAAAATAATTAAGATCATCCTAGCTTAAGGAAACGATGATCAGGATTATTTACTTGTCTCATTATTAAATCTTAATTGGCAATTCAATGGTGTACCTTACTCATATAGTCATATTCTCTTATAACTTAAAGTTGGTACTTTCCCCTTTTTTTCTTGTTCCACATAGTAAAAGCACTAATCTTTCTAGATAGCAAATTAATAATACTACCACCTTCCCTCTTTCTTTTCCTGCTTCGCTAATCTTCAAAATGTGATCAAGTAATATATTGATCCAGTAGCGGACCCAAAGGCGCTAGCTACAGGTTAAGCAGAACCAATAGCTTTGATTCAAACTCTAAATAAGAAAAATTATTTAATATGTCCAAATAATCTACCGTCTCTATGACAATTTATTTGTGCTTCTTTCCTTTTTAGTTCCTTCCAAAAAGAATGATTTTTTTTCCTTTTTGATCACTCTTTTAGAACCATAAGATTCAAAAGTTCCATAAACTCGGTGTCTAGTCAAAATAGGATAAACAAATTGAAACATAAGGAATATTCAAAACCCATAAAGCAAATAAAGTTGTACTTTCAGAACCCATAAACTAACTTTTTGGCTGTAGCTCTGGATTGATCTACTACAAAACTGACAATGAAACTCTGCGACAGCTTTTCAGTAAGAAAAAAAAAAGTTGGAAAAATTACCGAGGATCAGATTCTAAAGCGATGTGAAGAGCTTGATTAATAGCAGAGAAAAGGTTGACAGATTTAGTGGAAGTGTCAATTTTGTTAAGCGATGAGGAAAATCCCCTACAACTTTGATTTTTGGATGAAATTGCAGCCAATTTCCCAATTCTTCTGAAATTGCTACCCATTTACTTTAACTTTCTCTCAACAATCTCAAGAATGTTGGAATCTGAACAAGATTAACCTAACATTAACAAGAAGAAGAAGAAGAGGACAATTGAGATTGAAGTCAAAGCATCTATTATGGAGTTGGGTATGCACTCCCCAATTTATGTATCTTCAATTCAATGTCTTTCTTTTTATTTTTTTAAAATGGAACCTAAATAATTTACGCATTCTCCACGTTGTTAGAGATTATCCTCTCTAATATTTCATTTAGGGCCCGTTTGGTCATGCGATATGGTATCATGATATGAAATCATGAGATAAAATTGAAATTTTGTTTAGACATGCGATATGAAATTTTTGTGTTGTATATTTTCTCACAAACATAAAAATCTCATAAGTTATAAAACTATTAAAATAGCCCCAATTGTTTATTCAATCTTACAAAATAAATAAAAATTTATAAAATAGCATAATAAATTATTACAAAGTTTGTAGTGTACTAGTCATTAATATAATTCTCCCACATAATACGGACAATTTTCTCACGTTGAACTTGCATTTCTCGATCATGTGGCTGAGAAGACGAACCAACATTGTTATTTTGAGCCATTTGTTGGTCAATATCATCCGCAACTATATTTTCATGCTCATAAACCATAAATATTTCATCATTTTAACAATCGATTAGTGTGAGTTAAAGTGACTATATGTTGGTGAGAATAATAAATTTTATGTAGGTTCGATAATAAATTTTAAAAAGTAATGATGTAATTATAAATTTTATTTACATATGAAATAAATGGTTAATAGATATAAATGTGGGATTGTTTTAACAAAATATAAACTTGTGAATCAATTTTTGTTTTAAAAATATCTCAAATCATGATATGGAATTATCATATAATTTCATATCATGGTTTTTGGAGAATATGGAATCACATCTCATGATATGAAATCAGCGAAAAATCCCATGTCCAAACACTGATTTCATCTCACGATACCATATCATGATATGGTATCGCATGGCCAAACGCCTACTTAGTCAATTTACTCTAATAATACTATTACTACTTAGTCAATTTACTCTAATAATACTATTAGATACAAAAGCTCGGATAAATTCGGGCCCAATATATATTATAATTGTTTTAGTTTTAATAATTTTATTGATAATTATTTTTATAATATTTTAAATATATTTAAATATTATTTTTTTATTCCTTGGTGACTCGAACTCACAATCTTAAGATTGGAAGTAAGGGATATTTATCATCCGAGCAACTCACTCTTATCAATATATTTTTTAAATAATATATGTGATATTTTGAGAATCTCAATTTGCAAGCCATCATAATAATTTAAAATAACTAAATCATTTTCGAATTTAATGAATTTTCGGAAAGTACACACATCGATGGAGACGTGTGTCGTCATTCCCTGTAGTGGATGGATATACTAGCCTCTTTATTAATATTTATATTTTATAATACCATAAATAGTAGTTGCCAAATCAGAATGATTTGATTTGAGCCGGTCTAAGTAGGGGTGTGCACTATTTGGATTAAATCAAAAAATCAAACCAAATATTAATTTGGATTGATTTTTTGGATTTTTGGTTTGGTTTTAAATTTATAATTTTCTTTATTTGGTTTTTTGGTTTGGTTTCAAATTTAGAAAAATAAAAACCGAAAAAATTGAATTATATATATATGTTTAGAATTACGTTGGAGTTAACCAAATTTGTCCCTTTTTAATTATTTTCATTATGATTTAGTTTATTTTTTATGTTTGGACATTTATAATTGATATACTTTTAAGTATTGTGTATTACGTTTTACTTATATTTAAGAAATTTAATATAATATATATATTATTTTTTTCAATTGCAAATATAACTTTGTTATGTTTCTAATTATTGACATAACCCGATTAACCGAACCGAAAATACCCAAACCAAAAAGAGAAAAACCAAACCAAACCAAATTTACTTTGGTTCGGATTGAGTTACACTTCTTCAAAACCAAAAATCGAAAAATTCAAACCGAACAATATAAAACCAAACCGAAAAATCGAATGCACACCCCTAGGTCTAAGATAATGAAAATATTATTTATTATTTATTATATTAATAAAATTGATTTAACTAAATGTGAAGACTAATTATCCAACATAAATAACTTCTATTTTTTTTTCTGGTAGTTAGGTAGGTATTGTTGTTTTTTTAATTTTTATTCTACAAAGTACTTATTTATTACAAACTCTCTTCCAACTTCAAATTATAATTATTTTTTTATTGAAAAAATCAATTTATTTTGTCCTTACCCACAAACCACCCCCCCAACCCCCCCCCCCCCCCCCCCCCAAAAAATAAAAATTTAAAGCTTATTTTTTAATTCAATTTTTTTACCCCACCCCTCCCAAAAAAAATATTAAATATTGGTTTTAAAAGATATTTCTAATTTCAATTTTTTATTTTTTTTACCCCACTCACTACCCTCACCCCCTATCAGCCCCCCAACCTCCCTTCAAAAAGAAAAAAATTTAAGTTTGTTTTTAAAAAATATTTTCAACTTCAAATTTTTATTTTTTCATCTTGATCCTCGA
>NC_064282.1:64220518-64223805 GCF_019186545.1 Solanum stenotomum | reverse complement strand
CCCCCCCCCCCCACCGGCCCACCCAACCCCCTACCAGCCCCTATCCCCAAAAAAATTTAAGTTTGTTTTTTAAAATTATTTTCTACTCTAGTAAAAATAAAAGATATTTCTCAAAAATATTTTTCATTCATAAATCAAACACTAAAAATCTTTTCCAGATAATATTTTTTACACACCAACCAAACATGAGAAAATAAGTCAAAAATCAACTTGTTTTCCAGGAAAACATTTTCTAGGAAAACATTTTCCATGGAAACATTTTCTTTCATACCAAACACACCTTATATTTACACTCATATTCTTGAAAATTTAAATTCGTTCCTATTGCTCTTCCACTCTTATGTGATTGTGATTTGCGTTTATCTATTGTTTTTATTTTATTCATACATATTATTCATTGTCTTTTATCTCCTTGCTTTACAATCTGTTATATTTGTGTGTGTATTTTTTATGAATATTTTTATTATTTCTCATGTTTAGTTGGACAAAATTTTTAAAAATATTTTTGCTATGAAAATATTTTTTTTTAAAATGAGAAAAATGACTAATGAAAGTATAAAAAACAAGTTTTATAAACTACATCCTATGCTTATTGTATCCTTTAATCGTTCCACCCTCCAACCGCTACCCTTGAACATTCTACCCTCAAATAAAAAGTTTACTAGTATAATAATAATAGAAGTATATCTCACATAATATAATAGAAAATTACCTCTCTTTAATTAATTAGTGATTGAAAAGGCTTCGATTATTCTTCAAATTTAGAGTTTAATTGGTGCATCTTCTAGGCATTTCTATTATTTCAGTTAGCGTCGTTCATGGTTATGGTTAAAAAATTAAATCTAACCGAAATTCGAACCAAACCAATTAAAAAATTGATATTTGATTTGGTTTAAATTTTAAAAACCAATACTATTTGATTTGGTTTTGATTTTACAAAAAAAATAACTGCAAAAATAACTAAACCAAATCGATAAATTAGATCTATAAATTTTATAATTATTTATATATCATTCATAAATAAAATATAAATATTTTGTTAAGTTTTAATTAACTTAAATCTTTAACATTACTATTTTCTCAAGGCAACACTTCAATTTTAGTCCAACTATTACAATCATAAGTCCAAGTCCATCAAAAGTTTTTACTTTAGGGTGTGTTTGGTAGGAAGGTCCAATTTTCTCATGTTTGGTTGGGTTAAATGTTTTCCAAATCAACTCATTTTCCTCAAATTTAAGGAAAATGACTTCCCTTCAAAACTTAAGCAAAACATTTTCCAAAACTCTCTTCCAACTTCAAATTACATTTTTTTTTTGTTGAAAAAATCAATTTATTTTGTTCCTACCCTCAAACCAGTCCCCCTCCCCCAACCAACCTCCATAAAAAAAAAATATTTAAAGCTTGTTTTTTAAAAATGTTTTTAACTTTAACACCGCCTTCACCCCTACCACCACCGCCAAAAGAATATTAAAAATTATTTTTAAAAGATATTTCTAATTTCAATTTTTTATTTTTTTTACCCCGCTCCCACCCCCTACCAGCTCCCACCCACCCCCAAAAAAAAAATTAAGTTTGTTTTTAAAAAATATTTTCAACTTCAAAATTTCATTTTTTTCACCCTACCCTTGACCCCTCCTCCAGCCCCCAACCCCCAAAAAAATTTATTTTAAAAAATATTTTCAACTTCAAAATTTCAATTTTTTCACCCATACCCTTGATAGCCCCTACCAGCACCCCCACCCCCAAAAAAAAATTAAGTTTGTTTTTAAAAAATATTTTCAACTTCAGAATTTCATTTTTTCACTCCTACCCTCGACCTATCCCCCAAAAAAAATTTGAAGTTTGTTTTTAAAATATATTTTCACAACTTCAAATTTTTATTTTTTCACCCCTACCCAAAAAAATTTAATTTGTCTTAAAAAAATATTTTCAAATTCAAAATTTTAGTTTCTACTCTAGTAAAAATAAAAGATATTTCTCAAAAACAATTTTCATTCATAAACCAAATACTAAAAATCTTTTCCGAAAAAATATTTTCTATTCACCAACCAAACATGAGAAAATAAGTCAAAAATCTACTTGTTTTCCGGGAAAACATTTTCCTTCATACCAAACACACCCTTAGTCTTTACCTTGATACTTTACAATAAGACAGTCACATTTTCTCTTAATTATTGAATCACTTTGTTTGTGTAATAATAACTTTGGTATTGGTTAATTGTTTAATTGAACTGACAATAGCTTTCATGTGGATTGTTCATGTGCTAGGTGTTTGTGTCTATCGAGATACATATGTCCTAAAAAAATTATTACTTTCTAACCGAAAAAAGCCTGAACCAAATTGACGTTATTTTTTTCGTTTGGTTTAATTTGGTTTTAGAAATTTAAAAAACCAATTAGATTGATTTAGTTTTGATTTTAACCACTAGCCGATCCAAATCAAACTACAAATGTCCCTAATTTCAGTAACATGTAATATTGTGTAACCAGAAAATTTATCGCGATTAGTATTTAACATAAATTTATTTATTTGTTATTTAATACTAAATCAATTCAAACTTTTAAGCGTTATCTTTTAAAAGTTAATATCAAAACATACCAGACCAAATAAAAAAAAAGGTAAGATGATTTTTAGTGCTATCCTATCAATTAATGTTTCCCTCTACTTTGGCAACTGTCCACCATCTTTGACACTAATTAAATGCCAAACCTAATAGCTCTAGCCTAGTTTGGGGGCTAGACTTTCAGTTAGGACTTAGGACCAACAATTGTCATTCCACATTAGGGGTCGTTTGGTACCATTATTAATGCAGAAAGTAAGGCATGAATCAGTAATATAAGGTTAATAGTGCAGGAATTAGTAATGTAGTTTTTATTTTCATCAAGTGTTTGGTTCATTATTTCACACTTCATCTTGTGTTTGGATTAAAATTCTGTAAAAAGTTTCTTTCCAAGTATACCCTAAAAGTATTATGTAATTGAGTCAAGATAAATAATTGTTGGACAATATTTTCTTTTAAGGTCTTCTTACTAGCTAGGAGAAGAACAATTTAATTGTCATGTTTGCTATTTTTTTACTTGAATTATTTAAGGATAAATAATTGTCATCTTAATAAATTGGTAACTCACAAAATGTCAATTTTTTAATTTTAAAAATATAAATCGTCTACTTCTAAACCGAAAAGACGGTAAACAATAGTAACATTGAATGAACCGTCTATATTTACACATAAAAATACAAGTTGTAATTTTAATATGATGCAATATATATATATATATATATATAT